>NC_091186.1:22096408-22396408 GCF_040958095.1 Procambarus clarkii
TGCAATAGATGGCTCTTAAAACCTGTTAATTATGTTAATTATTATATTATTATTACTTGACAATTGTCTCAACATTCCAATTTACTGTCCTCTTACTATAAGTTTTGTTTTAATTAGCACCCCCCTCCCCGCTCAGCTCGTTGTCGCCGTGTGGGGGCTTCGTGGGCGGCTGCTGGAGTGTGATGCTCCTTCGGACAGTCCTCTGTCCTTTTCTAGCCTTGTGCTCCTGCTGCCGTCCTCTCCAATTCTGCTGGGCACCTTTTCCTTTTCCTTCTGTTTCGTTTTTCTCCCCCCTCTTCTCCTATCTGCTGGCCGTTTCCTGCCGACCTTTTGCTCGTTCTGGTTCTTCCATGGACTTCTTCTATTTTGACGCCCGGGTGCTTGAGGAGGCATACTCATGCACCCGTAGAACTGCAGTACCCGACGTCGAGAGCGAGGGGAACCTTTTATTGTCAATCCCCACTTCGTCACTGAACCCGATCTCGACGGACTGTCGGTTTCTTAAGGTGGCGTTTGTGGGGCGTATACTCACGACGCACCCCTAGGAGGCCCCGACAAGATCGGCGATAGCTTCTTGTTGGGTGTCCTGCCTCTAATTGTGGCTCCATGGTGGGTGTGGGGGCACATTCGTGAGTGAATTCGTAATTTCGTCAAGATGATAACCCCTGTTTCGGCTGCTTCTGGCTTACCTTTTCAGGCTCGTGGGGTGGGCGACCAAGCCCCCGAGTCGGTCCGTATTGGAAGACCGGGCTCTGTAGCCTCCGCTGCATTGGGCCCCGACCTTGCTCCTCCTTTGGCCTCTCTGACTCCTTCCCCTGGCTCCCCTCCCTCCTCTGTGGTTGGGTCGAGCCCCAAGCCCCCAGTGGTGACTACCTCATCCCCTGGCGCGGCTCCTTCTCTAGTTGTAACTACTGCGCCTTTTAACCCCTCTCTCTCTGGGGGTTCTCACCGCCGTTCTCGTCACGGCCGCCCTCGCTCGATTCCTTCCAGTTCTGCTACCTATCAAGCCTTGTTTGGTCCCGCTTCGTGGGCCAAATATTTTGATCTCCCTCTTGATTCTGCGCCTCCTGACGATTTCTCCCTTCATCGACATCTCATTGATTCCGTGGATGCCTCCATTACTTTTAACCCCACTCGTCTCGGTACGCGTGTCGTTGCTGCTCCTTCTCAGGATGCTGCTTCCCGCTTGGCTGCCTTATCCTGCCTTGGCGAGACCCCCGTTCGGGTCTCGAAGAACGCTCAATTGAATGCCAGTGTTGGCACTATTTTGCTCCCGCCCCATGTTGCAACCGGTGTTCGGGACCTGCGCGACTGCCACGACAATATTCGCCATATCCTCGCTGCCCAGGGCCATTCTATTCTCCAGGTGGACATGTTTACTCGTCCCCCTCGTGGTAGTCGCCGTCAACCCCTCCGGGTTGTGAAGATTACCTTTGATGGTAGGACCCTTCCACCCTCTGTCATTCTTGCTGGTGCTAGGTGCTCTGTCCAGGAGTACATTCCTTCTCCTCGGCTCTGCAACAAGTGCTGGAGGTTTGGGCATGGTGCCCTCCGCTGCTCCGGGACTGTATCTCTCTGTCCTTTGTGTGGTGGCGAAGGTCACTCTAAGTCGGAGTGCACTTCTCCCCAGGCTCGTTGCCTCAACTGCGGTGAGGCCCATCCTACCTTCTCCCGTGCGTGTGTCCATTACAAGCTTGAGGCAGCCGTCCTCAACCTGAAGCACCGGGAGCGTTTATCTTTTCCTGAGGCGAGGCGCCAGGTTCGCCGGCTCCCGCCTTATGCTAATATCTCTTATGCTCGCGTGTTGCGCTCTTCCTCTCCACGTCCTTCCCGCCTTCCTCAGACTCACAACCGTTTCCGGGCCTTGGACCCTGATGCGCCCACTGCCCCCTCCTCCGTTCCTTTGGGTTCTCTCCCGAAGGATCCTCCTCCTGGTCCTCTGTCTGGGGTTCCCCTTCCTTCTACCCGGTCTGTCGTGTCTTCTGTGTCTTCTTCCTCGTCCCCCTCCGATCCTCCTTCCCATCCTCTTCCTCCATCTATTGGCTCTCCCCACCGCCTGTCGGTGCGGGCGGATGTCCATCGCTCTCCTAACGGTCGTCGTGTGTGCTCTCGTTCGGCTTCTCCTGTTGAGACACTGGAATCCGTTGCCCGGTACGTAGTTGCTGGGACACCGGTCTCTTTAAGTCAGAAGCGTAAGCCTGGCTCCTCTCCTTCCTCTTCCCCAGCGGGTAAGAAGGCTTCGCTTTCTTCCTCAGCTCCTCCTTCTGGCTCTGTTGCTCCTTCCCCTCCCGTTTCAGTGCTTGAGCCCCCTGTTCCTGCTATGGAGGTTTCTTTGGCCCCTGCTTCCCTTTCGGTTGCTGCTCTTGCTGGGGTGCGCTCCCCTCTTTCTACTCCCCCTCCTCCTGCTGCTGTCCTTGACGGCTCCTCTCCGTTGTCTCCTCCTCTTCCTCCTCCTCCTCCTCCAGACCCTGCCCGCCCACCTCTGCTCTGTTCTCCCGTTTCCTTCCCTCCGTCTTTGCTCAGTTTACCCATGCCCCCTAACCCTGACTTTGCTGACCCTGATCCCGACCCTGATATTCTTTAACGTGCTCTGTTGCTCTTTCACCTTTGTTTCTTCCTTGTTCTCTGTTTTTGTCCTTTCTCTTCTCGTCGTTGTCCATTCTTCAATGGAACGTTCGAGGTTATTACGCCAATTTCCTCGAACTCCAACTTCTGATTTCGCGGTTTTCGCCCCTTTGTGTCTGTCTCCAGGAGCCAATGCTTGGTGCTCGTCCTGGTCGTTTTCGTGGCTATTCCTTTCTCTCCCCCCCCCCCAGCCATTGCTGGGGCTTCTAATTCTTCTGCTCTTTTGATTCGGGCTGATGTTCCCTTTGTTCCTTTACTTTTTCCTTCGCCTCTCCATTGTTCTGCTGCTCGTATCTTTGTGGGGAAATGGTACACTGTTTGTTCCATTTATCTCCCCCCGAGTGTCCCGCTCTCTCTTCCTGATTTGAAACACCTCCTGGACTCCTTGCCGGAGCCTGTGCTCCTGCTGGGTGACTTCAATTGTCGTCATTCTCTTTGGGGTGACGTTCTGACGAATACCCGGGGTCGCCTCCTTGAGCCGTTTCTCCTCTCTTCTTCCCTGTCTCTTCTGAATTCTGGTGAGCCCACTCATTTGGACTCTCGGACTCGCACCCTTTCTTGTCTTGATCTTTCTCTCTGCTCTTCTTCTCTTTACTTAGATTTCACGTGGCAGGTTCTTGATGACCTCCATGGAAGTGATCATTTCCCCATCCTTGTTTCCTTTTTCTCTTCGCCCTTCCCTCTCTTTCCCTAGGTGGCAGTTTGCTAAGGCAGACTGGACCCTATTTACCCTCAGTGCTGCTCTCCCTGACCTCTCCCTTCTGCCTCTCTCTCGCGCTCTCCTCCTTTTTCATGACACTGTCTTCACCGCTGCCCTCCGCTCTATTCCTCGCTCTTCCTCTCGGGGTCCACGGAAGTGCGTTCCCTGGTGGAATGCGGACTGTGCTCGGGCTGTCCGCTGTAAGCGTGCAGCCTGGAAGAGGCACCGCCGTAGGCAGACGTCCGATTCTTTTCTTTTCTTTCGGAAAGCGAGTGCGGTGGCCCGTAGGGCCATCCGTACGGCTAAACGTGAATGTTGGGCATCTTATGTCTCGACAATTACGTCCGAGACCCCTCTGGCCCAGATCTGGAAGCGTATCCGCAAGATAGCGGGTAAGTTCGTTCCCGATGTTTCACCGGTCCTTCACCTCCATGATACTCTTGTGGCGGACCCGTTGCAGGTCGCTTCCGAACTGGGTTCCCATTTTTCTTCTGTTAGCTCTGGTCTTCATCTTCCCCAATCTTTCCTTCTTCGTAAACCTGTCCTTGAGTCTCGTCCTTTAGATTTCTGCACTCATCTTCAGCTTCCCTATAATGATCCCTTCTCTCTCTCTGAACTTCGTTCTGCCCTGGCCCTCTGCGGTTCTACGGCGGCGGGCTCCGATGGTATTCACTATGAGATGCTTCGCCATCTCCCTCCGAGCACGTCTCAGTATTTACCGAGTCTGTATAATCGGATCTGGGAGTCGTCGTCAGTCCCTGCGGACTGGCTCGATGCCGTTGTCCTCCCTGTTCGCAAACCGGGGTCTCTGGGTACTTCCCCTAAGGACTTTCGCCCTATTGCTCTCACAAGTTGTGTCTGCAAACTCTTTGAACGTATGGTTAACGTTCGTCTGATGTGGTTCCTGGAACACCATCACCTCCTCTCCCCTTCTCAATTTGGTTTCCGCAAGTGCCGCAGCACGACAGATGTCCTGGTGAACTTGGAGGTCTATATTCGTACTGCTTTTGCTGCGAAGACCTCCGTTGTTGCCGTCCTTTTTGACCTAGAAAAGGCTTACGACACCACTTGGCGTTATCATATCCTATCTCAACTTCATTCTTTTGGCCTTCGTGGTCATCTCCCTCTCTTTCTCCGCAGCTTCCTCTCTCGTCGTTCCTTTCGGGTGCGCCTTGGTACCGCTCTCTCTCCCTCTTTTCAGCAATACGAAGGTGTGCCCCAGGGTAGTGTTCTGAGCACTACTCTTTTTCTTGTTGCCCTCAATGGTCTTCTTTCCTCTCTTCCTTCTGGTGTCTTCTCCGCTCTCTATGTCGATGATCTTACCCTTTGTTGTCAGGGTGATGATTCGCCTCTCCTTCAACGCCGGCTTCAACTTGCAATTGATGCCGTGTCGTCTTGGGCCACAGGTCTTGGCTTCAAGTTCTCTACTTCTAAGACTTGTGCCATGACTTTTACGCGGAAACGGGTTGTTCTTCGTCCCTCTTTGTCGCTTTATGGTCATCCCCTTGAATACAAAGATTCCGCGAAGCTTTTGGGGTTATTCCTTGACACTCGTTTGTCTTGGTCTCCCCATATCTCTTACCTCCGTGTTGAGTGCTCTAAGGCCCTTACCCTCCTTCGGGTCTTGTCCCATACTTCTTGGGGGGCAGATAGGCGCGCACTCCTTGCTTTACATTCCTCTCTCGTCCTGTCTAAGCTCGATTATGGTTGCCCTGCTTACTCGTCTGCTTCTCCTTCTACTCTTCGCCGTCTTGATGCTTTGCACCATACTGGGTTGCGCCTCAGTTCTGGTGCCTTTCGTTCGACTCCCATCCTTAGCTTGTATGTTGACACTGGCTTCCTGTCTCTCCAGGACCGCCGTGATCGCTACTGTCTTCGCTATCTTGCGCGGTCCTTGCAACATCCTTCCTCTCGCCTCTGTCGTGCTTTAACTTTTACCCCTCCTGCGGTTCCTGTTCCTCTTCACCACCTCCCTCTTTCTGTCCGGTTATCTCGCCTACAGGATTCTCTTTCCGTTCGTATTTCTGATGTTTCTCCTCGTGTTGTTCCTTCTTTGCCCCCGTGGAGGGTCCCTCTTCCGCGGTTTTGTACATCCTTGACTCGTATCACTAAAGCTTTTACCCCTCCTACGGTTCTAAAACGCCTTTTCCTCGAGCACTTTTCTTCTCACTCCCGCTCCGTTTCTGTCTTCACCGATGGGTCTAAGTCAGCGGACGGTGTTGGCTACTCTGTTGTTTTTCCTGATCGCACTTATATGTGTCGCTTGCCTCCGGAGACTAGCATCTTTACAGCGGAACTTTATGCTATTCTCTATGCTCTTCGTCTCCTGCTTTCTCGTTGTCAGTCTTCCTTTGTGGTTGTTGTTGACTCTCGTAGTGCCCTCATGGCTCTCGGGTGCTTTAATCCAGTTCATCCAGTAGTTGTCGAGATCCAGCATTGGCTGTTTCTCGTTCACAGTAAATTTAAGTCGGTTGAGTTTTGTTGGGTTCCCAGCCATATTGGCGTGTCTTTAAATGAGCGTGCGGATGCTGCCGCTAAGGAAGCTGTCCGCTCTTGTCCCATCTCTCGTAAAGGCATTCCGTATTCCGACTTTTACCCGGTTATCCATTCCTCAGTCCTTCACCGTTGGCCGGCTTCTTGGTTGTCTGTTACTGGTAACAAGCTACATACTCTTAAATGTTGTGTTTCCTCGTGGCCGTCCTCCTTCCACCGTAACCGGCGGTGGGAAACAGCTCTGGCGAGGTTGCGTATTGGCCATACTCGCTTAACCCATGGTCACTTGATGGAGCGCCGCCCTGCTCCTTATTGTCCTAGTTGCATTGTCCCTCTTACGGTCGTGCATGTCCTTCTTGAATGTCCTGACTTCCAGGACGAGCGTGTGTCTTGCTTTCCGACCGCCCCTCGCGGTCACCTGTCCCTCGATAGAATTCTTGGTGACTCGGATACTTTTGATATCGTTCGCCTTATGCGTTTTTGTTCTCGTATTGGCATTCTTGGTGATATTTAGCGCCCTCTGATTATTTTGCGTATTTGATGGTGCTACATAGCCTTCCCGGTTTGGTGCCTTCTTTTGATAATTACTTACTTACTTTAATTAGCACATAAATGATCTTCACGTAATATGGTTTATTTACCCCCATGACAATGCTTCAGTATTTGTAAAGTTATAATTCCCGGTTATTAAGGTAATTAGAGAAATAACAAACCCTGAATATATGAACGTTAAAAGCATTTTGGTATGTGCAAAATATTCTTGTCTTGCAAGAACACTGGCTTACATCTTATGAATATCAAAACCACTTCAAATTTATTGATAGTTCTTTTTCCACTGCCAGTATTGACATGTCTATTGACTGGTCAGGTCCTGGAAGACCCTATGGTGCTGCTGCTATCCTGGGCATAACAATATGCAATGTAAAGTTGAGGTTGTCAATATTGTATCAGGGCTCACTCCTGCTATACTTGTGTCCTATAGTTATCTGGAGATGATTTCGGGGCTTATCGTCCCCCACGGTCCGGTCCTCGACCAGGCCTCCTTTTTGTTACACAATCCCAAGGAAGCAGCCTGTAGCAGCTGTCTATCTCTCGGGTACATATTTAGTGCTAGGTGAACAGACTCATCAGGATGAAAGAAACTCTGCCCATTTGTTTTCGTCTCCACCAAGGATCGAACCTGGAACCTCAGGACTACGAATCCGATGTGCTGTCCACTCAGCTGTCGGGCCCCTTTGCTCAGGGGCCTGAAAGGTGCTCAGCAGTATTTGATTATGTGTGTGTGTATATGCATGGTTTCCACAAGCAATATCAACTGTGCAGATGAGTATGGAAATATATGATCAGAAATATATCAATTGACTAATTTGTATCATAATGCTGAACTCATGGGGTGGTAGGTGATTTTTAACACTGATTTTACCCGCTAAGATGTATACTTAAATTTGTTTAATGAATTCATGGATGCTGAAAATTTCCATAATCCTGCTATTAATGATTTATTTACTATTACTATAGCTTTATGTCATGAGATAGGAATGGAAGGTCTGATATTGATCATTTTCTTATTGATGATATAACTGGTCACACCTTTAAGTATAAGGCTGTCAGTGATGACAACCTGTCCTGGTATCATCCTGCCATGGCCACCTCCAATATACCTCACTCACAAGTTGCTGCTGCCAAAGATAACATAAACCTCCCTAGAACACACCTAAACGTAGGAAGGCCACTCTTGCTGACCTGGATAAGTTTAAATGCCTGCTTAACGAATACTCAAATCACAAGTGATGCAATTGCTTGCAATATTATTCAGTGCAATTTGCATCAGAACAATCTCAAGGACTTTTTCAAATCTGTCGTTTCAGTGCTAGATAGGCCAGGGGAAGAGAGTATTTATCTTGTAACCAATAAAAGAAGTAGTATTCCTGGTTGGAATAATCATGTTAGGGAATTTCAAAATAGATCTACCTTTTGGCATAACCTACAGAAAGATGCAGGGTGCCCCAGATCTTTGGGCATGACCTACGGAAAGATGCAGCAGGCCCTAAACCTTTTGTCATGATCTACAGAAAGATGCAGGGGGCCCCAGAGATGGTTGGTGGCCCCAGCTCAGGTGTGGCACCAGGGCTCAATATCATCAAGAGAAAGATAATATTGTGAGATCAAAAGTTGCCGATAATCTTTCAAGGAAAAAGTTTTATGATTTTTTGGGTGAAATTAGAAAAAAAGGATCATGCAGAGGAGTAACAAACGTTATAGATGATGTCTCTGGGGCCCAATAATATATGAAATGGTTTAAAAGAAAAAACTTTAACATTGTAGAACACTGCGAGGTGCAGGACAGATGAGACTGAAACTGACCTAATTACAGCTGTATGTGAAGCCTGCATGGACCCTGCCCCCCCCCCCCTAATGTTAAACACCTGCACACAGTAACCCATGTAATGCTTCAGAAAACTTAGATAGCTAAACAATAGGAATTGTGATATACCTTGAGGTTACCTTACCTTGAGGTGCTTCCGGGGCTTAGCGTCCCCGCGGCCCGGTCGTCGACCATTCCTCCTGGTTGCTGGACTGATCAACCAGGCTGTTAGACACGGCTGCTCGCAGCCTGATGTATGAGTCACAGCCTGGTTGATCAGGTATCCTTTGGAGGTGCTTATCCAGTTCTCTGAGATTGATTGAAGATTGTATATTGTAGATAGAGATTGTAGATTGTATATGTAGATTGTGTATATTAGAGATTGTAGATAGAGATTGTATATTACATAATTATGATATAATACAGTAATATATTATGATATATTACTGTATTTTATTTATTATTTTTGTATACAAGGGTTCTTACATTCTTGTACAGTCAATAGCACGCATAGCGTTATGGGTGAATGTCTATGTGTCTTACAGGCACACTCTCCCATGGTACATCACCACCATGTGTCTTACAGGCACACTCTCCCATGGTACATCACCACCATGTGTCTTACAGGTACACTCTCCCAGGGTCTCCCAGAAATCCTTAATGATATTCCCAACCATTTTCAGGACCATAATAGTGCTCCTTTGCCATATTCTAATTCCACTCTCACCTCGTCAGTTAAGCCCTTCATCCTCCATGTCGACGCCCGTGGTACCGGCGTTGGTGGTGTCGTGATGCAGCAACGAGGCGAGGAGAATACACCTGTCAGCGACTACTGCTACAAGGAACTACGGAACAATTGGCAAGGAGCTACTCTTCATCATCCTGAAGCTCCAGCACTTTACTCCACACCTGAAAAGTGCTCGGTCTACCATCAACACGGACCACACCACCCTACACCTCCTGCAGCACGCCCACTTCTAAACTCAACGTCTTCTACGATGGGCTTGATAACTGAAGAAATTCAACCTGGAGACCCGCTATACCAGGGTTCAGACAACATCATAGCCGATGCCCTCTCCAGAGTTTATGAAGTAGAAGCAACTCCACCTATTACTCCACCACATAACGACGTACTTCTTCCAGAACCGCAGGCTTCGGGGGAGAGTTGTGACGATAATCTCCTTCAAGAGAGATTGAGCCTGCTCTTCCTTCCAAAGTACGTCACCTCAACAGATAATATAGAAGATATATCCAACAAGTATCTCCAAAACGTTTTGCCCAGAGAGCAAAACGTATCCAGCATACCGGCGCACCTGCTCACCCCCGCCACCGTTAACCGGCAAACTGCTTGTCCATCGCCTGCCTGTCGCTGATTGGCTGGTGCCCAGTCGCACCTGCCCCACCACCCTCCTCCACAAGTTGATGTCTGGGCTACAGCGACCTAGAGAAGGCAGAATATCTCAGTGCTCCACACAGTTGACACGTCTCATTGGTAGACTAAGCCCTGGCTTACGTGTACTAAGGGAGGTGGCAGCTTGAAGCCAATATTCCTGCACTATTATTTACTTTGCTATTATTCACTTGTCTTAACGTAACTTTTCATTTGCCAGTGATTATTCTTATTATTTTGTTTGTTGATTTGTCTGTTACATTTTATACTCAATTTTATTCATGTCTTGCTTTTCTAACGTAATTAAAATTTCATTGTTAAATTTACTTGTGTTTTGTGTGTCTTCCCATTACCTTACCACAGACGAAAGTTCCAGCTTTTCTCTTTTTTTTTCTTTATGTGACGAGGCCATGCCCCTAGCTTTTGAAACCGCCGAACACCAACGTGTTACCATCACAATACTAATATATATATATATATATATATATATATATATATATATATATATATATATATATATATATATATATAGACATTTTCAGGCGATGCTGTGGTCACAAGCTGAACAGTAGTGCTGTGAGCTCATGCTGCGTGTGCCAGCCTTGGTGGCTCACTCAGAACTGAAGCTCTCACATGAGGATATGTTAACCCACCATTTTTTTTCTAGGCGGCGTCTGTTTACTATCAGCCGTGGCTGGACTATTGCTGCCCCTGTCCCTCGCGGGGCATATAAAATTGTGCGCTAGACCCTTAATTATACATTTATGTATTGCGTGGTGTTCGGGAAAGTTACTCCCATCATATATGTATGTATTCCGCGGTTTAAGGGGTTAATGAGTGCCTACCCAAGCAGCGTTGATCCTCCTCTACAGAATGCATCATATTCGCAAACAAAATCCAAATTTTATCAAGCAGTGCTACACCAGGAATGGAACGATCATTGCTAAGAAAGAAGAGGCAAAAGACATGAAATAAAAAATGTCCAACAATTATAGGCTTTCTTTGTTGATTGTGACATAACTGGAAACCAGCAAACTTTCAATGTCATTGCTGAAACTAACACATGAGTGACCAAGCCTTACCTAGCCTAACCATATTTAAATTTTTGCTTTTTTATATTTCTATATTAATTAACCCTTAAAGTGCGCATCACGTCATATGACGTGCTAGGCGTTGTACCAGTCAACCGCACTTCATGTCATATGACGTATATGGGTACCGCGCACGATTTGAATGTCCCGCGGTGTAGCTGGGGTTCCCATACGCTGCCCAGGGGCTATAGTAAACAGCGGCCATTTTGAAAAAAATTCCCGCTCACAAACCGAAGGCGTGGGAGGCCTCAGTTTAGCGAGAGTCACCATGGCGAGCGCACGGTCAAACGCCTCACGGGCACGCACCACTCAATCCCTCACCCCAGAGCAAATTAATAGCCCACGAATTATTCTCTGAAGAAAGAAAGAAAGAAAGAAAGAAGAAAGAAGCTACAGGAAAAAGATATGAAATAAAATGTGACCAACAACTCCTGGCCTTCTTAAGTGATTGTGGTATATCTGAAAACCTGAACCCGATCAATGCCAGTACTTAAAATAACTCAGTGCCTGAGCCTAACCTAACTTAATCTAACTTTGTCTAAGGTGCTGTCTCTGCCTTACCATTTACCTGATGTTCTCCTATTCATATAATTTCCTAAATAATCCATCAAGTCTCCATGCACTTATGCAAGCATCTACCTCAGTTTCATTGTAAAATTTTACTCTTAAATCTAATCTTACCCTATTCCATTTATATTTTAAATTTATTTGTATTGATCTATGTCATTTATTGAAATCAATTATTGATCTCATTTTTGTTCTTTTAATTAAGTTCATACTAATTATAAGTTAAAACTAAGCTTAATAAAATTTATTATCTTTAAGATTATTTTACTTTACAATTATCATTTGTCAAATTTTTTTTATATATTCATCTTGACAGTTTCTACTGATTTTTTGTTCTCTCCGCCAAACTTGTGTATCCTCCATGGCTATCTAGTGACCTTAATTCTACCTCTAATTGTTTCACTTCCTTGTTTGCTTGCATTTATTGTTGTGTCTTGCCATAATTATTCTCTAATTTAGCAGACTCAATACTTTGTAAGCTCTTATTGTATTGTTATATTATTATATTGTGTTTTGCTATAATTACTTCCTATTTTACAGCAGATTTGTTTTTCATCTGTTCATGTAATTGCTTATCTTATTGTATTGTGACATTCTTTTCTATATTGATATATATTTTCTGTCTATTGTTACTTACAGTGTACCTGAGAGTACCTGTAAGCAATCTACCTCATTTTTCATTTATGCTCAATTTTTTTTTTGTATTGCTTAGTCTTGTTTATATTTTTGTTTTGTATATCTATATCTTGTGTTTTGTATAGTCCATGTTTATATGTTTTTTTCTTTAATCTCATTCATTACCTAGGTTTCCTAGCCTAGCCATACTCCCTTACTCCATTGTACCCCTGTAAGCCCCTTTTGTGTTTGTTTGGTACAGTATTGTGTACATTTATTTCTTTTTGTTTTCTTGTTTTTCCTGCAATCAGCTTTTTTTATGCAGTCAAGTATAGACCCAGAACTTAACCTCTTATCCACTATCTATGACAATAATCACTTTAATGATCTAAATTGCAGATATTTTGCAGCACATGATGTAAACAATGTATTAACTCATAGTCACAATATCTCTGTAATCAATTTGAACGTTAGATCCCTAGGTAAACACTTCGATGATGTTAGTGCCTTGATTGAAGCTATTGACAACAAATTCTCTTTTATTATACTTACTGAAACATGGTTGAAAGATGATACTACTCAACTCTTTAACATGCCTAACTACTCAGCAATCCACAACTGTCGTCAACTTCAGGGAGGTGGTGGCACTGCTCTTTACTACCACCAAGAACTAACATGCTTAAAAGAAATTAGAACTAGAGACTGCTGTGGGGAGTATATCTTCGCCAGCTTCAGAGTCAAGGGTGCCGCGTCTATCCTGTCTGTGGGTGCAGTTTATAGAATTCCTAACACTGATGTGTCCGAATTCAACTCAAACCTTAGAAATCTAATACTTGATAACAGACTGAACAAAAACCACCTAATTATCGCAGGGGACTTTAATATTGACCTCTGCGAGCCAGAACACCCTACTGCTGTTAGCTTCCTCAACTGTATGAATTCCTGCTTCCTCATACCCTTAATCACTAGACCTACTAGAATCACTGATAGCACTGCCACGACTCTAGATCACATCTGGACAAATATAACCATCTCCGCTTACTTCAGGTATAATCACCGATAGCACTACAGACCATTACCCCACATTTCTCTTAACTAACATTAGCAAACCACCTCTTGAGTCAAGAGAGATACGTTTTAGACTACACAATGAAACTGCTATAGACAATTTTATAACTGCTACTGATAATGTCAACTGGGAGTCCGAGTTAGGTAACATAGAGGACATCAACCTAGCAGTTCAATCTTTTCTTCAAAAAACTCTTAGCCTTTATAATACCCACTGTCCTATGCTTACAAAACAAGTCACGACCAAAAGGCTTAACAATCCCTGGCTTACAAAGGGAATACTTAAATCTATTAATAAAAAACATGACCTTGAGAAAAAGTATAGGTTAGGAATTGTCTCCAAAGAATTCTCAAAGAATTACTCATTATTGCTATCTAAGATAATTAGACGAGCCAAAACTAAATACTATGAAGATAAATTTACCCAAATAAAGAGCAACATTAAACAAACATGGAGAACAATTTCACAAATATTGGGATCAAAGAAGTCTTTAAATAACAAACCGACTCTCCTGTCTAATAACGATGGTCAGCTTTCAGCCTCTGATTCTGCTATTGAGTTCAATAGGTTCTTCTCTTCCATTGGTTCATCCCTTGCTAATGATATTCCATCTTCCAGTACTGACATTAAGGACTATCTTACAGGGAACTATCCCCAGTCTCTGTACCTAAAGCCTATTAATTCAATTGACGTCAATGAGATAATCCTTTCCCTTAAAACCAAGTCTGGTGCCCTTGAGGAGATACCAACTTTAATCTACAAAAAAGCCTCCAGATCTTTAGCCCCTGCTATTGCTTTGCTCTTCAACAAGTCACTTGAACTCCAAACCTTTCCAGATATTCTAAAAAAAAGCGAGAGTAACGCCTGTCCACAAATGTGGTGATCTCACAGATGTTAACAACTACAGACCTATATCAATCCTGCCAAACTTGTCAAAAATTTTTGAAAAACTAATCTATAAGCAGCTTTACTCATATTTAGCCAAACTCAATATACTTAGCCCTTGCCAATATGGCTTCAGGCCCAAAAAAAGCACTAACGATGCACTTATTAGTATGCTTAACTCGATTCATACAGCTCTTGATAAAAATGAGTTCCCTGTTGGGTTATTTGTGGACCTGCGTAAAGCTTTCGATACTGTCAACCACCAAAACCTTCTTCTTAAATTACATCATTATGGTGTCAGAGGACACTCCCTACAATACCTCAAATCCTACCTTACTGACAGGCTCCAATGTGTTTCTGTGAATAATACAATTTCTCCCACCCTACCCATCAACATTGGTGTTCCCCAGGGCAGCATACTTGGCCCTCTCCTCTTTCTCATCTACATTAATGACCTTCCAAATGCCTCCCAACACCTCAAACCAATCCTATTTGCTGACGACACAACCTTCATTTACTCCAGTCCTGATCCCCTTGCTCTAAATGCCACAGTAAATACTGAGCTAAATAAAGTCCATCTGTGGCTAACTGCCAACAAACTCACCCTTAACATTGACAAAACTTTCTATATTCTGTTTGGCAATAAATCCTATAATCAAATAAATCTCAAAATAAACAATACCCAAATTTGTAACAAATTAGATGGCAAATTCCTTGGCATTCTCATTGACCACAAGCTGAATTTCCAGGGACACATTCTAAACATATCAAAAAAAGTTTCAAAAACTGTGGGCATTCTTTCTAAGATCAGATATTATGTACCACGCCCTGCCCTGGTGACTCTCTATTACTCCCTTATCTATCCATATCTCAACTATGGTATTTGTGCTTGGGGCTCTACTACCCAAAATCACTTACGTCCTCTAATTACTCAACACAAAGCTGCTACTAGGACAATATCCAATTCTGGCCCCAGACATCACTCGGTACCCCTACTCAAATCCCTGAATTTGTTAGACATTAAGTCACTGCACATTCTCTCATGTGTATTATACATATATAAAACGCTAAACTGTAATGCCAATCCTGATCTCAAAAGCTTCATAGAAGGTTGTAACAGAACCCATGAGCACCACACCAGAAATAAATACAGTTTTGATATTCCTAGAGTACGACTTAATCAAACCAGAAATGCTCTACAAATCAAGGGGCCCAGAATGTGGAATGACCTTCCCAACCATGTTAAAGACTGTACCTCTCCCAACCAGTTTAAGTTAAAAACGAAGCTATACCTAATAAATTCCCTGTAACCTACCTTACCCCTCTATTGTCAACCCATGTATGTTTTTTGTTTTTTTTGTTTTTTTTTCAAATCAACGCTGTTTTAATGTAATTTTCTGTAATAATTTGTAATTGTATTTGTGCTGTTTTTTCTACAATGTTCCCCCCTCTTTTACCTCTATTTTTATTTGTACTCAACGCATTTTTTTCTTTTTACCCATTAGTTTTAAGCTTTAGTCAGTAGTGTTTTTTCCTGCCCGAAACGCTTTGCGTAATAGTGGCTTTAGGCATTGTATGTACTAGCTCTATCTATAAAGCCAACAAACTTTGTAAAATCTCTTTATGTATGTACCTTTGCCTAAATAAAAATTATTATTATTATTATTATTATTATTATTATGAAGGTGAAGAAAGTGTGTTTGATGATTCAGACAACGATGAGGTTTATACACAGTTGTCGGGTGATAGTAGCAGCAGCAGTGAGAGTGACAATGCTCGCCATGCCATGGCGAGGCCTCTACGCTCACCCATGCCTCCTCGGCCAGTTTCTACCCCAATTCTACCACGACCTCACAGTTCCTGTGCCAAGTTTTCATGAATTGTTTTTCGACTACCTAACCTACCTAACCTAACTTTTTCTGCTACCTAACCTAACCTAACCTATAAAGATAGGTTAGGTTAGGTAGAGTTGGTTAGGTTTGGTCATATATCTACGTTAATTTTAACTCCAATAAAAAAAATGATCTCATATATAATGAAATGGGTAGCTTTATCATTTCATAAGAAAAAAATAGAGAAAATATATTAATTCAGGAAAACTTGGCTTATTAGGCAAATCGGGCCTTGCATAGTAGGCTGAGAAGAGCGTTCTGGCTACTAGGTACGACATATATATATATATGTCGTACCTAGTAGCCAGAACGCTCTTCTCAGCCTACTATGCAAGGCCCGATTTGCCTAATAAGCCAAGTTTTCCTTAATTAATATATTTTCTCTAATTTTTTTCTTATGAAATGATAAAGCTACCCATTTCATTATGTATGAGGTCAATTTTTTTTTATTGGAGTTAAAATTAACGTAGATATATGACCGAACCTAACCAACCCTACCTTTTATTTATTTATTTATTTATTTATGCATATACAAGAATGTACATAAGGAATGTGAGGATACAAATATGGTAATTACAGTCTTGTAAAGCCACTAGCACGCGCAGCGTTTCGGGCAGGTCCTTAATCTAAGAAAATTTTAAGGAGGTAAATACTTGCAAAATTTATAGACAAAAAAATGTTAACAGATTACATGGAATGAAAAAAAAGAAGATGAGAGAAAATTATAGGTACAGTATATTAAAGCACATAGGTAGCTATGATTGATTGCAATGACAGCTTAAAATGGTAGTTGACAACAAATTGGTAGGCACAATACAGCAGAAACAATATAAGATTGATTGCAATGACAGCTTGAATGGTAGTTGACAAAAATTGGTAGTCACAATACAGCATATGGCTAGCACATAAAAGAAGACAGCAATGAACACAATGATAAGGTTGTTTGATATTACATAAAAATTAGGAGATTGGGTAACACTAGGTAGAGAGCAAATTTAAAGCTCAGTGTAGGAAACTAAGAAGATGAAGTTAGGTACTTTTTGGTTTTGCTTTTAAATAAGGCAAAAGTTTTACAGTTTTTCAATTCACTAGAGAGTGAGTTCCATAGACTAGGTCCCTTAATTTGCATAGAGTGTTTACACAGATTAAGTTTGACCCTGGGGATATCAAAGAGATATTTATTTCTGGTGTGGTGATAATGGGTCCTATTACATCTGTCCAGGGAGAGTTTCAGAGCATGGTTTGCATTTAAGAACAGGGTT
Source organism: Procambarus clarkii (assembly GCF_040958095.1). Classification (NCBI taxonomy): domain Eukaryota; kingdom Metazoa; phylum Arthropoda; class Malacostraca; order Decapoda; family Cambaridae; genus Procambarus; species Procambarus clarkii. Next base: position 22,113,363 of record NC_091186.1, read on the forward strand.
TTGTAAATGTAGTTGACACAAGAGAATGTGTGGAGGGAGTTAATATTTAGCAAGTTTAGGGATTTAAACAAGGGAGCTGAGTGTTGTCTGAAAGCAGAGTTAGTTATTATTCTGATAGCAGATTTTTGCTGTGTGATGATGGGCTTAAGGTGGTTTGCAGTGGTAGACCCCCATGCACAGATACTATAATTAAGATAGGGGTAGATTAGTGCATAATATAGTGAGAGGAGAGCAGAGTTAGGAACATAATATCTGATTTTGGAGAGTATACCAACTGTCTTAGAGACTTTCTTAGTTATGTGTTGAATGTGGGTGCTGAAGTTGAGTCTCTTGTCTAGGAATAGGCCAAGAAACTTGCCATCATTTTTATTACTGATGTTAATGTTGTCTATCTGTAGCTGAATTGCATTTGATGATTTGCTTCCAAATAAGATGTAGTAAGTCTTTTCGATGTTTAATGTTAGTTTGTTCGTTGACATCCATAAGTGGACTTTGTTTAATTCATTATTCACAACATTATTTAGTGTATGTGGGTTGAGGTTTGAATAGATAAGGGTAGTATCGTCAGCAAACAATATAGGTTTGAGAATATTAGAGACATTAGGCAGATCGTTTATATATATAAGAAATAGAAGAGGTCTTAAGATGCTGCCCTGTGGCACTCCAACGGTAATTGGTAGAGTGGAAGAAGTTGTATCATTGATGGTTACATATTGGTGTCTGTCACTAAGATAGGATCGGATGTAGTCAAGAACAAGGCCTCGGATTCCATAATGCTGGAGTTTAAGTAAGAGGTAGTTGTGATTAACAGTATCAAAGGCTTTTCTTAGGTCAATGAAGAGTCCAATCGGAAACTCATTTTTGTCAAGGGCTGAGTAGATATATAAGTATCGATATATAAGATATATGAGTAGATATATATGAGTATATATATGTTTTGGTATATATATATATATACTGGAGTCAACATTCTGGACATACTGGAGTCAGTAAGGTAAGACTTAAGGTATTGCAGGGAGTGACCTCTGACTCCATAATGTTGTAATTTAAGAAGAAGGTTTTGGTGGTCGACAGTGTCAAAAGCCTTACCCAGGTTCACAAATAACCCAACAGGGAACTCATTTTTATCAAGTGTAAGCAGTCTCCGTGGTGTAGTGGTAAGACACTCGCCTGGCGTTCCGCGAGCGCTATGTCATGGGTTCGTATCCTGGCCGGGGAGGATTTACTGGGCGCAATTCCTTAACTGTAGCCTCTGTTGAACGCAACAGTAAAATGTGTACTTGGATGAAAAAACGCTTCTTCGCGGCAGGGGATCGTATTCCAGGGACCATAGGATTAAGGACTTGCCCGAAACGCTACGCGTACTAGTGGCTGTACAAGAATGTAACAACTCTTGTATATATCTCAAAAAAAAAAAAAAAGAGCTGCATGTATCAAGTTAATCATACTAATAAGTGCATCGTTAGTGCTTTTTTTGGGTCTGAAGCCATATTGACAAGAGCTAAGTATATTGTGTTTGGCTAGATAAGAGTAAAGCTGCTTGTAGATTAGTTTTTCAATATTTTAGACAAGTTTGGCAGAATTGATATAGATCTGTAGTTGTTAACTTCTGTGAGATCACCACATTTGTGGACAGGGGTTACTCTTGCTTTTTTTAGAATGTCTGGAAAGGTTTGGAGTTCAAGTGACTTGTTGAAGAGCAATGCAATGGCAGGAGCTAAAAATCTGGAGGCTTTTTTGTAAATAAGAGTTGGTATCTCCTCAAGGGCACTAGACTTGGTTTGAAGGGAAAGGATTATGTCAGTAACATCAGTGGAATTAGTAGGCATTAGGTACAGACACTGTGGATAGTTACCTGTAAGATAGTCCTGAATACTAGTACTGGACTGTACTAATTTGGACTTAACTCGACTGGACTTAAAGACTGTACCTCTCCCAACCAGTTTAAGATAAAAACAAAGTACTACCTTATTAACTCCATGTAATCTACCTCACCCCCAAAATGTCAACCCATGTCTATTACTGAGTACAATGCTGTTTGTTGACCAAATTGTATTTAGGCTTTTTTTCTTCCATTTCCCCCCCCCCCCTTTTCATTATTTTTCTTATTTTTTCTCAACACAATTTATACTTTAATCTCAATTAGTATTAAGTTTTAGTCTTTAATGTTTTTCCTGCCCGAAACGCTTTGCGTAATAGTGGCTTTAGGCATTGTATGTACTAGCTCTATCTGTAAGTCCATCAACTTTTGTATCTCACCTTGTATGTATGTACTTTACCTGAATAAATATTTGTATTTGTAAGATGGAATATCATTTGCAAGGGATGACCCAATGGAAGAGAAGAACCTATTGAACTCAAGAGCAGTGTCAGAGGCTGAAAGCAGACCATCATTATTTGACAGGAGTGTTGGTTTGTTATTTAAAATCTTCTTTGATCCCAATATTTGTGAAATTGTGCTCCATGTTTTCTTAATGTTGCCCTTTGTGTGGGACAGTGAGTGTTATAAAGGCTGAGAGTTTGTTGAAGAAAAGATTGTACTGCTAGGTTGATGTCCTCTATGTTACCTAACTCGGACTCCCAGTTGACATTAGCAGCAGCAGCAGCTATAAAATTGCTTATGGCAGTTTCATTTTGCAGCCTAAAGCTTATCTCCCTTATCTCTAGAGGTGGTTTGTTAATGTTAGTTACGAGAAATGTGGCGAATTGGTCTGTAGTGCTATCGATGATTATCCCTGAAGTAAGTGGAGAGGTTATGTTGGTCCAGATGTGATCTAGAGTCGTGGCAGTACTATCAGTGATTCTAGTAGGTCTAGTGATTAAGGGTATGAGGAAGCAGGAATTCATACAGTTGAGGAAGCTGGCAGCAGTTGGGTTTACAGGCTAGCAGAGGTCAATATTAAAGTCCCCTGCGATAATTAGATGGTTTTTGTTCAGTCTGTTATCTAGTATTAGATGGTTTTTGTTCAGTCTGTTATCTAGTATTAGATTTCTAAGGTTAGAGTTGAATTCGGACACATCAGTGTTAGGAATTCTATAGACTGCTCCCACAGTCAGGACAGACTCAGCACCCTTGACTCTGAAACTGGCGAAGATATACTCCCCACAGCAGTCTCTAGTTCTAATTACTTTTAAGCATGTTAGTTCTTGGTGGTAGTAAAGAGCAGTACCACCACCTCTCTGAATTGGTCGACAGTTGTGAATTGCTGAGTTGTTAGGCATGTTAAAGAGTTGAGTAGTATCCTCTTTTAACCACGTTTCAGTAAGTGTAATAAAAGAGAATTTGTTGTCAATAGTTTCAATCAAGGCACTAACATCATCGAAGTGTTTGCTAAGTGATCTTACATTCAAGTTAATTACAGAGATATTGTGATTATGTGTTAATACATTGTTTACATCATGAGCTGTAAAATATCTGCAATTTTGATCATTAAAGTGATGATTGTCATAGATAGTGGATAAGAGGTTTAGTTCTGGGTCTATACTTGTTTGCATAAGAAGGCTGTTTGTAGGAAAACAAGGCAAGAATGGCAATTACAAAACAACATTTAGATATAAAAGGGGGAAAATTAAAATATAAACAAGACCTATTCAAGACAAACACAAAATGAACAAAAAAAAAGAAAAATGAGGTAGATTGCGTACAAGTACTCTCAGGTACACTGTAAGTAATAATTTGCATTTTGAGACACAGGCAAAGCCAGGGGTACAATGGAGTAAGGGAGTATGGCGAGGCTAGGCAACCTAGGTAATAAATGAAAGCAAAGAAAAAAATTGAATAATGAACATAGGAAAGTTTAATCTAATGATTATTAACTATAAATAGTTTAGTTATGATCCTATAATTTATAAGAACTAAAGAAAATATTAATGCACTCAATTAATTAAGTCCAATAAATGACTAATATACATTAAATTAAAATTTACTTTAAAAAAGTGTAACAAAGAGACTTTGGATACGTAGCCCGCACTAGGTGACAAGGGGGTTAAGAACATAAGAACATAAGAACAAAGGCAACTGCAGAAGGCCTATTGGCCCAAACGAGGCAGCTCCTATCTATAACCACCCAATCCCACTCATATACTTGTCCAACCCGCGCTTGAAACAATCGAGGGACCCCACCTCCACCACGTTACGCGGCAATTGGTTCCACAAATCAACAACCCTGTTACTGAACCAGTATTTACCCAAGTCTTTCCTAAATCTAAACTTATCCAATTTATACCCATTGTTTCGTGTACTGTCTTGTGTTGATATTTTTAATACCCTATTAATATCCCCCCTGTTATGTCCATTCATCCACTTGTAAACCTCTATCATGTCACCCCTAACTCTTCGCCTTTCCAGTGAATGCAGCTTAAGCTTTGTTAATCTTTCTTCATATGAAAGATTTCTAATTTGGGGAATTAACTTAGTCATCCTACGTTGGACACGTTCAAGTGAATTTATATCCATTCTATAATACGGCGACCAAAACTGAACTGCATAATCTAAATGGGGCCCAACCAGAGCAAGATATAGCTTAAGAACCACACCAGGTGTCTTGTTACTAACGCTTCGATTAATAAATCCCAGTGTCCTATTTGCCTTATTACGAACATTCATGCATTGATCCTTTTGTTTTAAATTATTACTAATCATAACTCCCAGATCCCTTTCGCAATCCGACTTCGCAATCTCAACACCATCTAGCTCGTATCTTGTAACTCTATCATCATTACCTAGCCTCAGAACTTTACATTTATCAGCATTAAACTGCATTTGCCAATCATTTGACCATTTCAAAACCCTATCTAGATCAACTTGAAGTGACAGTGAGTCCTCCTCCGAATTAATTTCCCTACCGATTTTTGTATCATCGGCAAATTTGCAAATGTTGCTACTCAAACCTGAATCTAAATCATTTAAATAAATAAATAAATAAATATGTTTATTCAGGTAAGGTACATACATACAAGTGATGTTACATTAATGGATTGATATATAGATAGAGCTAGTACATACAATGCCTAAAGCCACTATTACGCAATGCGTTTCGGGCAAGAAAAACATTAATATCTAGAACTTAATACTAATTGAGCATAAAGCATAAAAAGTGTTGAAAACAAATACAAATAAAGATAAAAAAAAGGGGGAACATGACTGAAAAAGCAGCACAAATACAATAGGTTGACAAACAGTGTTGATTAAAAAAAAAATAATAATAATAAAATAAAATAACAGACATGGGTTGACAATAAAGGAGTGAGGTGGGTTACAGGGAATTTATTAGGTAGTGTTTAGTTTTTATCTTAAACTGGTTGAGAGAGGTACAGTCTTTAACATGGTTGGGAAGGTCATTCCACATTCTGGGTCCCTTGATTTGTAGAGCATTTCTAGTTTGATTAAGTCGTACTCTAGGAATATCAAAACTGTATTTATTCCTGGTGTGGTGCTCATGGGTTCTGTTACAACCTTCAATGAAGCTTTTGAGGTCAGGATTGGCATTACAGTTCAGCGTTTTATATATGTATAATACACAAGAGAGAATGTGCAGTGACTTAATATCTAACATATTCAGAGATTTGAGTAAGGGTACCGAGTGATGTCTGGGGCCAGAGTTGGTTATTGTCCTAATAGCAGCTTTGTGTTGGGTAATGAGAGGACGTAAATGATTTTGGGTAGTAGAACCCCAAGCACAAATACCATAGTTGAGGTATGGATAGATGAGGGAGTAATAGAGAGTAACCAGGGCAGGGTGGGGTACATAATATCTGATCTTAGAAAGAATGCCAACAGTTTTTGAAACTTTTTTGATATATTTAGAATGTGACCCTGGAAATTCAGCTTGTGGTCGATGAGAACGCCAAGGAATTTGCCATCTAATTTGTTACAAATTTGGGTATTGTTTATTTTGAGATTTATCTGATTAGAGGATTTATTGCCAAACAGAATATAAAACGTTTTGTCAATGTTAAGGGTGAGTTTGTTGGCAGTTAGCCAAAGATGGACTTTCTCTAGCTCAGTATTTACTGTGGCATTTAGAGCAAGGGGGTCAGGACTGGAGTAAATGAAGGTTGTGTCGTCAGCAAATAGAATTGGTTTGAGGTGTTGGGAGGCATTTGGAAGGTCATTAATGTAGATGAGAAAGAGGAGAGGGCCAAGTATGCTGCCCTGAGGAACACCAATGTTGATGGGTAGGGTGGGAGAAATTGTATTATTCACAGAAACATACTGGAGCCTGTCAGTAAGATAAGATTTGAGGTATTGCAGGGAGTGTCCTCTGACTCCATAATGATGTAATTTAAGAAGAAGGTTTTGATGGTTGACAGTGTCAAAAGCCTTACGCAGGTCCACAAATAACCCAACAGGAAACTCCTTTTTATCAAGAGCTGCGTGAATTAAGTTAATCATACTAATAAGTGCATCGTTAGTGCTTTTTTTGGGTCTGAAGCCATATTGACAAGAGCTAAGTATATTGTGTTTGGCTAGAAAAGAGTAAAGCTGCTTGTAGATTAGCTTTTCGAATATTTTTGACAAGTTAGGCAGGATTGATATAGGTCTGTAGTTGTTAACATCAGTGAGATCACCACATTTGTAGACAGGGGTTACTCTTGCTTTTTTTAGAATGTCAGGAAAGGTTTGGATTTATATATATTATAAACAACAGAGGTCCCAGGACAGAGCCCTGAGGTACTCCACTAACAACATTATCCCACTCTGACTTAACCCCATTTATACTAACTCTCTGTTTCCTTTGGAATAGCCATGCCCTAATCCAAGTTAATATAGCACCCCCAATACCATGAGCTTCTATTTTTTTAATTAGTCTTTCATGTGGCACTGTATCAAAAGCTTTGCTAAAGTCAAGGTACACACATCACAATCCTTACCACTATCAACTGCCTCAACTATGCTGGAATAAAAAGTTAGCAAATTTGTTAAGCATGAACGGCCATTTTTAAAACCATGTTGCGACTCATTTATTAATTTATGTTTTTCAAGATGAAGACGAATTGTATTTGCAATTATTGATTCAAGTAACTTTCCCACAATAGACGTTAGGCTAATTGGCCGATAGTTTGACGCAAGTGATCTATCTCCTTTCTTAAAAATTGGTACCACATTAGCTACCTTCCATGACTCTGGCACTCTGCCTGACTCTATTGATTTATTAAATATGGTAGACAGTGGCTCGGAAAGCTCCTCTTTGCATTCTTTAAGCACCCTGGCAAACACTTCATCCGGCCCTGGGGATTTGTTTGGTTTTAGTTTTTCTAATTGTTTAATTACATCCTCCCTGGTAACTGCTAAACTAGTCAACCTGTCCTCATCCCCACCCACATAGACTTGTTCGGCTGAAGGCATATTGTTAAGTTCTTCTTTAGTAAATACAGATATAAAAAAAATGTTAAAAATACTACTCATCTCCTTGTCGTTATCCGTTATTTGACCTGTCTCAGATTTTAATGGACCTATCCTTTCCCTAGTCTTAGTTCGATATAACTGAAAAAACCCTTTAGGATTTGACTTTGCTTGCTCTGCTATGCGAACTTCATAGTTTCTTTTTGCTTTCCTAATCTGCTTTTTAACATTTCTAACCAGTTGTATGAATTCCTGTTCTAACCTGACTTCCCCATTCTTAATCCTTTTGCACCAAGCTCTCTTTTTACCTATAAGGTTCTTTAAATTATTTGTTATCCACTTTGGGTCATTAGTATTCGATCTATTCAATTTGTATGGTATACTACGTTCCTGTGCTTTGTTTAGAATATTCTTAAATAAGTTATATATTAAATCCACATCGAAATCCCCTTTTACGTCACCTGTCGCTGGGTTCATGTCTCGCTCTAAGACCGGCCCACACCCCATACCCAAGACTTTCAATCTATTTGACCCCAAAAATTTCTTAGGCTATTAAAATTAGCTTTTCGAAAATCTGGCACTTTAACAGAATTTTCTCCTACAGGTCTATTCCATTCTATGCTAAATCTGATAACTTTGTGATCACTGTTCCCTAGCTCACTCCCTATTTCGATGTCATTAATTTGTGTTTCCCTGTTAGTTAACACTAAATCTAAAATATTATTTTCCCGCGTTGGTTCCTTAATGTGTTGCGTAAGAAAGCAATCGTCAATTAATTCTAAAAAATCTTCTGCTTCACTATTCCCTGTTTAGTTCACCCAGTTTATTCCACTAAAATTAAAGTCACCCATGACATAAATACTGTTAGATCTGGATGCTCTAGATATTTCATCCCATAGATGCTTTGCTTCAATTCTGTCTAAATTTGGTGGCCTATATATAGCTCCTATTATAATATTATTTGCTTTTTCGTTTAATTCTATCCAAATAGTTTCTGTGTGTGGCTCAGTTTTGATTCCCTCTTTGAGACTACATTTCAAATTGTCCCTAACATATATGACTACTCCCCCTCCTCGTCTATTATATCTATCTGTGTGAAATAGTTTAAATCCATTTATCTGATATTCAGCTAATAGTTCTCTATTTTCTACATTCATCCACGTTTCGGTAAGTGCAATAATATCTATTTTTTCTGTGCAGACAAGAGCATTTAATTCATTAACTTTATTTCTTAGACTTCTACTGTTAGTGTAATATATCCTAAGTGAATTGTTATTTTGAGGCCCTTTTCTTTCCCTGATCATTTTGCCAATTCTTTTCTCACAAGAACACATACTTTTATTACCTCCTTCCTCCAAATCAATTCCCATACCACTATCTACTAACAGTTTAAACCCAAACAAACACCTTTAACCACTGGTTCCAACGAGTTCGCAACAGAAACAACCCCAGCCCTCGATAGATGCACCCCATCACGAGCATACATTTCATTTCTTCCATAGAAGTGTTCCCAGTTGTCTATGAAAGATATTGCATTTGATTTGCAATATCTTTCCAGCCGGCAATTGACTGTCCTAAATCTCTGTATTAGTTCCTCACTCCTAACTCGCCCAACATCATTACCCCCTGTACATTATGCAGGGTTAATTATGTTGACTGAATGAGAGGGATAATAAGGTGAGACAAACCACATTGGGAGAGGAAAGTGTTGAGGTTATCCTCATTAGCAATTGTAAACATTTTACCTCCTGAGGTCTTTCTCGCTTTAATCACGCCATCTCTAACGAAGCACTGATGAATCGCAGCTGGGTTTTGTTTACGGATTTGACGCAGGCGGTGGAGGAGTTGCTGTCTTTTTTTTTTTTTTTTTTTTTTTTTTTTGAGATATATACAAGAGTTGTTACATTCTTGTACAGCCACTAGTACGCGTAGCGTTTCGGGCAGGTCCCTGGAATACAATCCCCTGCCGCGAAGAATCGTTTTTTCATCCAAGTACACATTTTACTGTTGCGTTAAACAGAGGCTACAGTTAAGGAATTGCGCCCAGTAAATCCTCCCCGGCCAGGATACGAACCCATGACATAGCGCTCGCGGAACGCCAGGCGAGTGTCTTACCACTACACCACGGAGACTGCCAACTGCTTTTCTAGTCAAGCACTCGTTGATGTAGATTCCCTTTCGTTGGGATGCAGCTGTCCGGACAAGATGCGATTTTATGGACTGGGAAGCTAGCTTGAGGCAAATTTTTCGCTGGTTTAGACCTGATGGATTCTTTTTGCCTACTCTGTAGGCAGCAATAATGTCGGTTTTATTTAGAGTGACACGCAATTCGTCTTTTATGAGAGCATGAACTATTTCAATACACTTTTCACCTTCACGTTCTACAGGAATATTTTGGGACGACACAATAACATAGTCAAGCAGCTTTTGCTGGTCCTGTTCATCCTGGGAGATGGAATGTTGGGCAGATTTATTTATTTATTTATTTATTTATTTATTTATTTATTTATTTATTTATTTATTTATTTATTTATTTATTTATTTATTTATTTATTTATTTATGCATATACAAGAATGTACATAAGGAATGTGAGGATACAAATATGGTAATTACAGTCTTGTAAAGCCACTAGCACGCGCAGCGTTTCGGGCAGGTCCTTAATCTAAGAAAATTTTAAGGAGGTAAATACTTGCAAAATTTATAGACAAAAAATGATAACAGATTACATGAAATGAAAAAAAAAGATGAGAGAAAATTGTAGGTACAGTATATTAAAGCACATAGGTAGCTAAGATTGATTGCAATGACAGCTTGAATGGTAGTTGACAACAAATTGGTAGGCACAATACAGCAGAAACAATATAAGATTGATTGCAATAACAGCTTGAATGGTAGTTGACAAAAATTGGTAGTCACAATACAGCATATGGCTAGCACATAAAAGAAGACAGCAATGAACACAATGATAAGGTTGTTTGATATTACATAAAAATTAGGAGATTGGGTAACACTAGGTACAGAGCAAATTTCTCAGTGTAGGAAACTAAGAAGATGAAGTTAGGTACTTTTTGGTTTTGCTTTTAAATAAGGCAAAAGTTTTACAGATTTTCAATTCACTAGGGAGTGAGTTCCATAGACTAGGTCCCTTAATTTGCATAGAGTGTTTACACAGATTAAGTTTGACCCTGGGGATATCAAAGAGATATTTATTTCTGGTGTGGTGATAATGGGTCCTATTACATCTGTCCAGGGAGAGTTTCAGAGCATGGTTTGCATTTAAGAACAGGGTTTTGTAAATGTAGTTGACACAAGAGAATGTGTGGAGGGAGTTAATATTTAGCAAGTTTAGGGATTTAAACAAGGGAGCTGAGTGTTGTCTGAAAGCAGAGTTAGTTATTATTCTGATAGCAGATTTTTGCTGTGTGATGATGGGCTTAAGGTGGTTTGCAGTGGTAGACTTCCATGCACAGATACCATAATTAAGATAGGGGTAGATTAGTGCATAATATAGTGAGAGGAGAGCAGAGTTAGGAACATAATATCTGATTTTGGAGAGTATACCAACTGTCTTAGAGACTTTCTTAGTTATGTGTTGAATGTGGGTGCTGAAGTTGAGTCTCTTGTCTAGGAATAGGCCAAGAAACTTGCCATCATTTTTATTACTGATGTTAATTTTGTCTATCTGTAGCTGAATTGCATTTGATGATTTGCTTCCAAATAAGATGTAGTAAGTCTTTTCGATGTTTAATGTTAGTTTGGTCGTTGACATCCATAAGTGGACTTTGTTTAATTCATTATTCACAACATTATTTAGTGTATGTGGGTTGAGGTTTGAATAGATAAGGGTAGTATCGTCAGCAAACAATATAGGTTTGAGAATATTAGAGACATTAGGCAGATCGTTTATATATATAAGAAATAGAAGAGGTCCTAAGATGCTGCCCTGTGGCACTCCAACGGTAATTGGTAGAGTGGAAGAAGTTGTATCATTGATGGTTACATATTGGTGTCTGTCACTAAGATAGGATCGGATGTAGTCAAGGGCAAGGCCTCGGATTCCATAATGCTGGAGTTTAAGTAAGAGGTAGTTGTGATTAACAGTATCAAAGGCTTTTCTTAGGTCAATGAAGAGTCCAATCGGAAACTCATTTTTGTCAAGGGCTGAGTAGATAACGTCAAGGAGACTAATGATTATGTTTATTCAGGTAAGGTACATACATACAAGTGATGTTACATTAATGGATTGATATATAGATAGGGCTAGTACATACAATGCCTAAAGCCACTATTACGCAATGCGTTTCGGGCAAGAAAAACATTAATATCTAGAACTTAATACTAATTGAGCATAAAGAATAAAAAGTGTTGAGAACAAATACAAATAAAGATAAAAAAAAAGGGGGAACATGACTGAAAAAGCAGCACAAATACAATAGGTTGACAAACAGTGTTGATTAAACAAAAAAAATTACAGACATCGTTGACAATAGAGGAGTGAGGTAGGTTACAGAGAATTTATTAGGTAGTGTTTAGTTTTTATCTTAAACTGGTTGAGAGAGGTACAGTCTTTAACATGGTTGGGAAGGTCATTCCACATTCTGGGTCCCTTGATAGAAGGTTGTAACAGAACCCATGAGCACCACACCAGAAATAAATACAGTTTTGATATTCCTAGAGTACGACTAAATCAAACCAGAAATGCTCTACAAATCAAGGGGCCCAGAATGTGGAATGACCTTCCCAACCATGTTAAAGACTGTACCTCTCTCAACCAGTTTAAGTTAAAAACGAAGCTATACCTAATAAATTCCATGTAACCCACCTTACCCCCCTGTTGTCAACCCATGTATATTTTTTGTTTTTTTGTTTTTTCAAATCAACGCTGTTTGAATGTAATTTTCTGTAATAATTTGTAATTGTATTTGTGCTGCTTTTTCAACAATGTTCCCCCCTCTTTTATCTCTATTTTTTATATGTACTCATCACATCTTTTCTTTTTACCCATTAGTTTTAAGCTGTAGTCATTAATGTTTTTCCTGCCCGAAACGCTTTGCGTAATAGTGGCTTTAGGCATTGTATGTACTAGCTCTTCTATAAAGCCAACAAACTTTGTAAATCTCTTTATGCATGTACCTTACCTAAATAAAGATTATTATTATTATTATTATTTGTAGAGCATTTCTAGTTTGATTAAGTCGTACTCTAGGAATATCAAAACTGTATTTATTTCTGGTGTGGTGCTCATGAGTTCTGTTACAACCTTCAATGAAGCTTTTGAGGTCAGGATTGGCATTACAGTTCAGCGTTTTATATATGTATAATACACAAGAGAGAATGTGCAGTGACTTAATATCTAACATATTCAGAGATTTGAGTAAGGGTACCGAGTGATGTCTGGGGCCAAAGTTGGATATTGTCCTAATAGCAGCTTTGTGTTGGGTAATAAGAGGACGTAAATGATTTTGGGTAGTAGAACCCCAAGCACAAATACCATAGTTGAGGTATGGATAGATGAGGGAGTAATAGAGAGTAACCTGGCAGGGCGGGGTACATAATATCTGATCTTAGAAAGAATACCAACAGTTTTTGAAACTTTTTTTGATATATTTAGAATGTGACCCTGGAAATTCAGCTTGTGGTCGATGAGAACGCCAAGGAATTTGCCATCTAATTTGTTACAAATTTGGGTATTGTTTATTTTGAGATTTATCTGATTAGAGGATTTATTGCCAAACAGAATATAAAACGTTTTGTCAATGTTAAGGGTGAGTTTGTTGGCGGTTAGCCAAAGATGGACTTTCTCTAGCTCAGTATTTACTGTGGCATTTAGAGCAAGGGGGTCATTTACTCCAGGGACTGGAGTAAATGAAGGTTGTGTCGTCAGCAAATAGAATTGGTTTGAGGTGTTGGGAGGCATTTGGAAGGTCATTTATGTAGATGAGAAAGAGGAGAGGGCCAAGTATGCTGCCCTGAGGAACACCAATGTTGATGGGTAGGGTGGGAGAAATTGTATTATTCACATAAAAATACTGGAGCCTGTCAGTAAGATAAGATTTGAGGTATTGCAGGGAGTGTCCTCTGAGTCCACAATGATGTAATTTAAGAAGAAGGTTTTGATGGTTGACAGTGTCAAAAGCCTTACGCAGGTCCACAAATAACCCAACAGGAAACTCCTTTTTATCAAGAGCTGCGTGAATTAAGTTAATCATACTAATAAGTGCATCGTTAGTGCTTTTTTTGGGTCTGAAGCCATATTGACAAGAGCTAAGTATATTGTGTTTGGCTAGAAAAGAGTAAAGCTGCTTGTAGATTAGTTTTTCGAATATTTTTGACAAGTTAGGCAGGATTGATATAGGTCTGTAGTTGTTAACATCTGTGAGATCACCACATTTGTGGACAGGGGTTACTCTTGCTTTTTTTAGAATGTCAGGAAAGGTTTGGAGTTCAAGTGACTTGTTGAAGAGCAATGCAATAGCAGGGGCTAGAGATCTGGAGGCTTTTTTGTAAATTAAAGTTGGTATCTCCTCGAGGGCACTAGACTTGGTTTTAAGGGAAAGGATTATCTCATTGACGTCAGTGGAACTAGTAGGCTTTAGGTACAGAGACTGTGGATAGTTACCTGTAAGATAGTCCTTAACATCAGTACAGGAAGATGGAATATCATTTGCAAGGGATGACCCAATGGAAGAGAAGAACCTATTGAACTCAATAGCAGAATCAGAGGCTGAAAGCTGACCAGCGTTATTGGAAAAGAGTGTTGGTTTGTTATTTAAAATCTTCTTTGAACCCAATATTTGTGAAATTGTGCTCCAAGTTTTTTTAATGTTGCTCTTTATTTGGGTAAATTTATCTTCATAGTATTTAGTTTTGGCTCGTCTAATTATTTTAGATAGCAATAACGAGTAATTCTTTGAGAATTCTTTGGAGACTGATCCTAGCCTATACTTCTTCTCAAGGTCGTGTTTTTTGTTAATGGATTTAAGTATTCCCTTTGTAAGCCAAGGATTGTTAAGTCTTTTGCTTGTGACTTGTTTTGTAAGCAGAGGACAGTGGGTGTTATAAAGGCTAAGAGTTGTTTGAAGAAAAGATTGCACTGCTAGGTTGATGTCCCCAATGTTACCTAACTCGGACTCCCAGTTGACATTATCAGCAGCAGTTATAAAATTGTTTATAGCAGTTCCACTGTGCAGCCTAAAGCTTAACTCCCTTGTCTCTATCATTGCATCATTGGTGCTCTTTTGGGACCGGAAGCCAAACTGGCAGGGGCTGAGTATGTCGAATTTTACGAGGTAGGAATAGAGCTGTTTGTAAATAATTTTTTCAAATATTTTTGATAGAATGGGTAGATTTTATATTGGTCTATAATTGTTTATGTCCGCCGGATTGCCTCCTTTATGGACTGGCGTTACTCTTGCTTTTTTGAGGATATCAGGGAAGGTGTGACACTATAGATTTGTTGACAGATGACACATTTGCAGATGACACTAAGATCTATGATAAAGAAGGAAGTGAAAGCGATATTGAGACCTTACAAAGAGATCTACATGAACTCCACCAATGGTCAGATGACTGGCAAATGCTCTTTAATGTCGATAAAAGCAAGACCTTGCCTGTAGGGCATAACATTCCACGTCACAACTACCAAATTGCCAGCTTTACCTTACAACAGATAGATGAAGAATGCGACATTGGAATCAGAATCCATCATTCACTAAAAGTTGCACAACAAGTGGGAGCGGCAGTAAAAAAAAGCGAACCAAACCTTGGGAATAATCAAGCGTGCCTTTACTTTCAAGTAAACTAAAGTAATCCTTCAATTGTATAAGTCTCTGGTGCGCCCCCACCTGGATTATTGCATACAGGCATTGAGACCTTATCTTCAGAAAGACATAGCTGCTCTGGAGAAGATGTAACACCGGGCAACAAAAATCATACCAGAGCTTAGTCATCTCTCGTATCAGGAAGGGTTGAGGGCCACTGGCCAAACAACACAGCAAACCAGGCATGACAGGGCGGAGCTCATCGAAACACTTACAATACAATACAATACAATACAATTTTATTTAGGTAAGGTACATACATACAATAAATATTTACAAGGATTGTTTGACTTATAGGTAGAGCTAGTACATACAATGCCTAAAGCCACTATTACGCAAAGCGTTTCGGGCATGATAAACTTAAATGACAAGCTTAATACTAATTGAGCATAATGAGTAGAATGAAAACAAGAAATGAAAACATAGATGAAAAAGCAGCACAATTACAATTATGTCGACAAACAGCGCTCTTTAAAGAAAAAAACAGACATTGGTTGACAATAGAAGGGTAAGGTAGGTTACAGGGAATTTATTAGGTATAGCTTCGCTTTTAACTTAAACTGGTTGAGAGAGGTACAGTCTTTAACATGGTTGGGAAGGTCATTCCACATTCTGGGCCCCTTGATTTGTAGAGCATTTCTAGTTTGATTAAGTCGTACTCTAGGAATATCAAAACTGTATTTATTTCTGGTGTGATGCTCATGGGTTCTGATACAACCTTCTATGAAGCTTTTGAGATCAGGATTGGCATTATAGTTTAGCGTTTTATATATGTATAATACACATGAGAGAATGTGCAGTGACTTAATGTCTAACATATTCAGAGATTTAAGTAGGGGTACCGAGTGATGTCTGGGGCCAGAATTGGATATTGTCCTAATAGCAGCTTTGTGTTGAGTAATTAGAGGACGTAAGTGATTTTGGGTAGTAGAGCTCCAAGCACAAATACCATAGTTGAGATATGGATAGATAAGGGAGTAATAGAGAGTCACCAGGGCAGGGCGTGGTACATAATATCTGATCTTAGAAAGAATGCCCACAGTTTTTGAAACTTTTTTTGATATGTTTAGAATGTGTCCCTGGAAATTAAGCTTGTGGCCAATGAGAATGCCAAGGAATTTGCCATCTAATTTGTTACAAATTTGGGTATTGTTTATTTTGAGATTTATTTGATTAGAGGATTTATTGCCAAACAGAATATAGAAGGTTTTGTCAATGTTAAGGGTGAGTTTGTTGGCAGTTAGCTACAGATGGACTTTATTTAGCTCAGTATTTACTGTGGCATTTAGAGCAAGGGGATCAGGACTGGAGTAAATGAAGGTTGTGTCGTCAGCAAATAGAATTGGTTTGAGGTGTTGGGAGGCATTTGGAAGGTCATTAATGTAGATGAGAAAGAGAAGAGGGCCAAGTATGCTGCCCTGGGGAACACCAATGTTGATGGGTAGGGTGGGAGAAATTGTATTATTCACAGAAACATATTGGAGCCTGTCAGTAAGGTAGGATTTGAGGTATTGTAGGGAGTGTCCTCTGACTCCATAATGATGTAATTTAAGAAGAAGGTTTTGGTGGTTGACAGTGTCAAAAGCTTTACGCAGGTCCACAAACAACCCAACAGGGAACTCATTTTTATCAAGAGCTGTATGAATCGAGTTAAGCATACTAATAAGTGCATCGTTAGTGCTTTTTTGGGTCTGAAGCCATATTGGCAAGGGCTAAGTATATTGAGTTTGGCTAGATATGAGTAAAGCTGCTTATAGATTAGTTTTTCAAAATTTTTTGACAAGTTTGGCAGGATAGATATAGGTCTGTAGTTGTTAACATCTGTGAGATTACCACATTTGTGGACAGGTGTTACTCTCGCTTTTTTTTAGAATATCTGGGAAGGTTTGGAGTTCAAGTGACTTGTTGAAGAGCAAAGCAATAGCAGGGGCTAAAGATCTGGAGGCTTTTTTGTAAATTAAAGTTGGTATCTCCTCAAGGGCACCAGACTTGGTTTTAAGGGAAAGGATTATCTCATTGACGTCAGTGGAATTAACAGGCTTTAGGTACAGAGACTGTGGATAGTTACCTGAAAGATAGTCATTAATGTCTGTACTGGAAGATGGAATATCATTTGCAAGGGATGAACCAATGGAAGAGAAGAACCTATTGAACTCAATAGCAGAATCAGAGGCTGAAAGCTGACCATCGTTATTAGACAGGAGAGTCGGTTTGTTATTTAAAGACTTCTTTGATCCCAATATTTGAGAAATTGTTCTCCAAGTTTGTTTAATGTTGCTCTTTATTTGGGTAAATTTATCTTCGTAGTATTTAGTTTTGGCTCGTCTAATTATCTTAGACAGCAATAATGAGTAATTCTTTGAGAATTCTTTGGAGACAATTCCTAACCTATACTACTTCTCAAGGTCATGTTTTTTATTAATAGATTTAAGTATTCCCTTTGTAAGCCAGGGATTGTTAAGCCTTTTGGTTCTGACTTGTTTTGTAAGCATAGGACAGTGGGTATTATAAAGGCTAAGAGTTTTTTGAAGAAAAGATTGCACTGCTAGGTTGATGTCCTCTATGTTACCTAACTCGGACTCCCAGTTGACATTATCAGCAGCAGTTATAAAATTGTCTATAGCAGTTTCATTGTGTAGTCTAAAACGTATCACTCTTGACTCAAGAGGTGGTTTGCTAATGTTAGTTAAGAGAAATGTGGGGTAATGGTCTGTAGTGCTATCGGTGATTATACCTGAAGTAAGCGGAGAGGTTATGTTTGTCCAGATGTGATCGAGCGTCGTGGCAGTGCTATCAGTGATTCTAGTAGGTCTAGTGATTAAGGGTATGAGGAAGCAGGAATTCATACAGTTGAGGAAGCTAACAGCAGTGGGGTACTTAATACTCTAGTACTTAATACTTAATACTTAATAACAGCACTTAAAATACTCAACAATTTGGACGATGTTGATCCGGACACTTTCTTCAAAAGGTCAGATGTAACACGAACGAGGAGCAACGGGTTCAAGCTCAACAAGCCACAATGTAGGACAGAAAACAGGAGAGGCTTTTTCACCCTTATGGTGGTAAACCCGTGGAACAGCCTACCAGCCAAAGAGTAGATAAGGTAAACGCCAAAACTCTACTGGGTTTTAAAATACAGATAGAAAAGATCGTCCAAGCAAATGGGTAGGACCTTTGACAAGCCGCCAACTTCCTGTCCTCTTTGAGGCCACCAATATTAGTGTGTCAAGTAAATTAAAGGTCGGCAAAGATCAGTAACCAAAGAAAATGGGAAGAGCACCGTGGCGGGTAAGCGAGCGAGCGAGTGACGTCATCACAACAAAGGTTGCTATAGACGTCTCCACGACTCGTGAAGTTCGCTTGTCATAAAGACCTGTGTCCACAATACCTGCCAAATTGTCCCTCCCACAGTACTCTCAGGACACTTATGGCAGTGTAAGTGTGTGGTGAGGCCACACCACTGAAGACATTGAGGATATACCACGAGGGAGAGACAAAACTGTTGAAGGAAGGAGTCACTGGCTCCACCTGACCACCTTGTTCCTCGCACTCTCATCATCCTCCGTAAGTACTGGAGTGCATTACCTGGTTGATGGGGTTCTGGGAGTTCTTCTACTTCCCAAGCCCGGCCCGAGGAAAGGCTCGACTTGTGAGAGTTTGGTCCACCAGGCTGTTGCTTGGAGCGGCCCGCAGGGCCACATACCCACCACAGCCTGGCTGATCCGGAACTTCTCTTAGAAAACAGTCCAGTTTTCTCTTGAAGATGTCCACGGTTGTTCCGGCAATATTTCTTATAGTCACAGGGAGAACGTTGAACAGCCGTGGACCTCTGATGTTTATACAGCGAAGAGTTAGGGGTGACATGATAGAGGTTTACAAGTGGATGAATGGACACAACAAATTGGATATTAATAGGGTATTAAAAGTATCAGCACAAGACAGAACACGAAACAATGGGTATAAATTGGATAAATTTAGATTTAGGAAAGACTTGGGTAAAAACTGGTTCGGTAACAGGGTTGTTGATTGTTGATTTGTGGAACCAATTACCGCGTAACGGGGTGGAGGTGGGGTCCCTCGATTGTTTCAAGCGCGGGTTAGACATGTAAATGAGTGGGATTGGGTGGTTATAGATAGGAGCTGCCTCGTATGGGCCACTAGGCCGTCTGCAGTTGCCTTTGCTCTTATGTTCTTATGTTCTCTGATTGTGCCTATGGCACCTCTGCTCTTCACTGGTTCAATCCTGCATTTTCTTCCATATCATTCACTCCAGTACGTTGTTATTTTACTGTGTAGATTTGGGACCTGGCCCTCCAGTATTTTCCATGTGTATATTATTTGGTATCTCTCGTCTCCTTTCTAGAGAGTACAATCGGAGAGCTTTGAGACGATCCCAATAATTTAGGTGTTTTATCTCAACGATGCGTGCCGTATATGTTCTCTGTATTCCCCCTATTTCAGCAATCTCTCCGGCTCTGAAGGGGGGAAGTGAGTACTGAGCTTTCTGCTCCACCATTGTCTGCTCCAACATTGTCTTACACCACCAACATACAATTGTTAATAATAAAAATAATAAAAATTTATTTAGGAAAAGTACATACATAGTTGCAGAGTTACAGTACAAACATTCTGTTTGATTTAAAGATAGAGGTAACGTTGATGTTTAACAGTGATAAATTCCAGGTACTCAGGTACGGTAAAAATGAGGACCTTAAACAGAGTACAAAACACAATCAAATGTACCCATAGTAGGAAAACAGCATGTAAAGGATTTGGGAGTAATAATGTCTGACGACCTAACGTTTAAGGAGCATAACCAAGCAAATATTGCAACAGCCAGAAAAATGATAGGATGGATTACGAGAACTTTCAAATCCAGGGATCCCATCACAATGGTTGTACTCTTCAAGTCACTTGTGTTGTCCCGTCTTGAGTACTGCTCAGTACTCACTTCCCCCTTCAGAGCAGGAGAGATTGCTGAAATAGAGGGAATACAGAGAACATATACGGCACGCATAGACGCAATAAAACACCTAAATTATTGGGATCATCTCAAAGCCCTCCAAATGTACTCACTAGAAAGAAGACGAGAGAGATATCAAATAATATACACCTGGAAGATACTGGAGGGCCAAGTACCAAATCTACACAGTAAAATAACAACGTACTGGAGTGAACGACATGGAAGAAAATGTAGAATAGAACCAGTGAAGAGCAGAGGTGCCATAGGCACAATCAGAGAACACTGTATAAACATCAGAGGTCCGCGGCTGTTCAACGTCCTCCCAGCAAGCATAAGAAATATTGCCGGAACAACCGTGGACATTTTCAAGAGGAAACTAGATTCATTCCTCCAAGGAGTGCCGGACCAACCGGGCTGTGGTGGGTATGTGGGCCTGCGGGCCGCTCCAAGCAACAGCCTAGTGGACCAAACTCTCACAAGTCAAGCCTGGCCTCAGGCCGGGCTTGGGGAGTAGAAGAACTCCCAGAACCCCATCAACCAGGTAGTACATACAATACCTAAAGCCACTAGTATCCATAGCATTTTGGGCAAAGTGAGGTGGGGAAAAAAACCACTTAGACTAAAACTTAATAGTAATTAAGCTTAAAGTATAATTGCATTGAAAGAAAAAAATAAAAATAATAAAAGATGAAAAAAAGGGGGGAACATGGTAGAAAATAGCCAATATACAAGTTGGTCAACAAACACCATTTTTTTTTCTTCAACAAAAATGTTGGGGTATGGAAATAGGACTATGGAATTGTTGGAGGTGTAGATGTAGGCCATTAGAATTGTTGGGGGTAAATTATATGCCAATGGCATTGTTGGGGTGTGGACATTGGCCTATTGAATAATGATAACTTTTATAATATTAATAATAATGAGAAATTCCACTGGGACTGTGTGGTGTTGCAAACCCATGACCAAGGCATTGCCAGCTGCATACTCTACCACTGTACCACCACTGACTTTCTTACAATCGGATTTCTACTGATATCACAGGAAGTCTGTGATATCCTGATATCACAGTCCTGAAGCCAGTCCAAGTTTTATGTTAGACCCCAAGCACTCAGGTGAAGGATAAAGTACTGTAGTTCAACACTGTATGCACAACTTCAGATACACAGAAAATCACACTAAGGTGATATACATCAATGAACAATCCACTGAGGCTGTGAGGTGATGCAAACATTGCAGGTTTGCATCATCTCACAGCCCGAGGGAATTTTCTCATTGATGTATATCACTTTAGTGTGATTTTCTGTGTAAATAATAATAATAATATTATTATTTATTCAAAAGATTGTGTGTACAAAGAACATAAGAATATTGTTCAATTGAAGGGACAGAAGTTACACATACTAATGAAGCCACTATTACGCAAAGCGTTTCGGGCAAAATTAATAATAATATAGAAATTTTTTAATTAATGTTGTGACGGGATAAAACACTTAATACTATTAGAGAAGTAAGTTAACAAAATGAGAATGTTCAAGGAAAATAAAAAATTAATACAAAGAAGGTGATACTTAAGGATGACAAGCATAGACTATTACATTATGGAGTCAGTAGTTCTAGCAACAGTACAGTAGTTTATTTACATTAATTATAGAATGGAAATACAAGGTGTAATTTAGAAACGCAAGTGAACTATTCCTCATAACATTTTCTTTGAACATATCAGAACATAGAGTAACATACTATAATATAAGGTTAATTTGGCCAACACTTACAAATAACCAAGATCATAAAGGACACGAGTAAACACTTTATCAAAGAAATGTATGAAATTAGATGACATTAAATGTAGACAGCAAATGTAGAAATTAAATGTGTGTACTCGCTTGAATGAACTATATGGGGCATAGCCGATTAATCCCAGTGTGGAATTCGTTCCATCAGTTTGGCCCCAGCAACCCCCTTTCCCCCCCCAAAAAATACAATCACATTAATGCATATGCCAGTGCACATTTGCCTTATGAAAAATTTAAATAACGAAGAATTTGTATTGCAATGATATAAATTGATATGGCACGTTGCAGTACTGCACTTACCTTACCAGTTGAGTTGTAATTACCTAAGTGTAATTACCTAAGTGTAGTTATAAGATGAGAGCTATGCTCGTGGTGTCCCATCTTCCCAGCACTCGTTGTCATATAACGCTTTGAAATTACTGACGGTTTTGGCCTCCACCACCTCACCTAATTTACTCCAACTGTCTACCACTCTGTTTACAAAAGTGAATTTTCGTATATTTCTCTGGCAGCTTTGTTTCGTTAGTTTAAATCAATGACCTCTTGTTCTTGAAGTTCCGGGTCTCAGGAATTCTTCCCTATCAATTTTATCGATTCCTGTTACTATTTTGTACTTAGTGATCATATCACCTCTTTTTCTTCTATCTTCTAGTTTTTGCATATTTAATGCCTCTAACCTCTCCTCATAGGTCTTGTCCTTTAGTTCTGGGAGCCACTTAGTGGCATGTCTTTGCAACTTTTCCTGTTTGTTTATGTGCTTCTTAAGATATGGGCACCATACAACTGCCTCATATTCCAGCTTTGGTCTTACAAAAGTCGTGAACAATTTCTTTAGTATTTCACCATCCATGTACAATGGGGCCTCGACTTACGATGCTAATCCGTTCCCAGAGACGGATTGTAAGTCAAAATATCGTAAGTCGAAGCGATTTTTCCCATAAGAAATAAAGGGATTTGAATTAATCCTTTCCCCACCCTCCAAAATACTAACATACAAATACAGTGGTACCTTGCATAACGATCGCCCCACAAGGCGAATATTTTGGGTGACGACTGGCCCGATCGGCGAGAAATCGTCCCATATGACGAACGCTCGTTTGTGTAACGTCAACACCACATGGTGGGGTCACGCCGCCACTGTCTACAGTGTTGTATTGGTGTCTCACACGACCAGTATCCGTCTGTATCGCTCCACACACAATTCTGATATTCGTGTTTTTTTTTTTCGTGGTTTTGTGACTACAATTCTGAACGCACGATGTCGTCCAAGAAGCAGCCTGCGAAAGCAGGAGTTTGCAAGGGGAAGAAAGAGGCAATCACTGTGGAAGTGAAGAAAGAGATCATAGCAAAGCACGAGCGTGGTATTCGTGTGGTTGATCTTGCCAGGGAGTATGGCAGGGCTCCCTCAACAATATCCACCATACTGAAGGGCAAGGATAAATATAAGACGCTTGACATGGCCAAAGGAGTTAGCAAGCTCACCAGCAAACGTCCAAAACTCCTGGAAGATGTGGAACGGCTACTGCTGGTGTGGATGAATGAACGACAATTGCATGGCGATTGTGTCTCTGAAGCTATCGTTTGCGCTAAGGCTAGGATGCTGTATGTGGACCTTGTCAGGAAGATACCAGGTGCGTCGTCTGAAGATGAGGAGGTATTTAGGGCAAGCCGTGGCTGGTTTGAGAACTTTAAGAAAAGGAGTGGTATACACAGTGTTGTGCGACATGGGGAGGCTGCCAGCTCTGATAAACTTGCTGCTGAGGCTTTTGTGCCAGAGTTCCAGAAATTTGTTGATCAGGAGCAGTTTCTGCCACAACAAGTTTTCAATTGTGACGAGACCGGCCTTTTTTGGAAAAAACTGACGAAGAGGACCTACATCACGCAAGAGGAACAATCATTGCCTGGCCACAAACCGATGAAGGATCGCCTTACTCTCGTGCTCTGCGCCAATGCAAGTGGCGATTGCAAGGTCAAGCCGCTGCTCGTCTATCACTCAGAAAATCCACGAGTGTTCAAGGATTTTAAGGGTCACAAGACACGGCTGAATGTGATGTGGAGGTCGAACAAGAGGTCCTGGGTCACGCAGATCTTCTTTAGTGAGTGGGTAAATGACGTTTTCGGCCCCACAGTGAGAAATTATCTCGTCGACAAGCAGTTACCACACAAGGCCTTGCTTGTGCTCGATAATGCACCTGCGCATTCTCGCCAACTGCAAGATGATCTGTTCCCTGAAAATCAGTTGATCACCATCAAGTTTCTTCCTCCAAACACCACGCCACTCCTCCAACCCATGGATCAGCAGGTCATTGCTAACTTTAAGAAGCTCTATATGAAGGTCTTGTTGGAGAGATGTGTTCATGTGATTGACACCACAGAGCTGACCCTCAGACAATTCTGGAAGGAGCAGTTCAATATCATGGGGGCCTTGCGTTTGATAGATAAGGCCTGGGAAGGGGTGTCATGGAGAACCCTACACTCTGCATGGCGAAACTTGTGGCCTGAGGGTGTCCCTGAGCGAGACTTCGAAGGTTTCGGTCCTGCACCTGCATCTGCATCCGCACCTGTGGATGACCCGGAGGCTCTTTTAGTGGATGATATTGTCGCTCTGGGACACACACTGGGTCTGGAGGTGGATGCCGCTGATGTGCAGGAGTTGGTGGAGGAGCACAGTGATGAACTGACCACCGAGGAACTCCTGGAACTGCAGAAAGAGCTGGTGCAACAGGAGGTACAGGAGCTCTCATCGGGGGAGGAGGAGGTCTGCGAGGATGCTATCCCATCTAGTGAGATCAGGGACGTGCTGGGCATGTTCGAAAAGGTGACAGCATTTGCGGAAAAGCATCACCCTGATAAGGCGGTGACAACACGGTGCGTGAACCTGTTTAATGACAATGTGCTGTCTCGATTTAGGGACATCCTCAAACGAAGACAACAGCAAGTGACACGCGATATGGTCAGTGGACAGGGTGGGAAGAGACGTGCTAGTGATATTGAACCACAACCCGGTTCTAGTGGGGTTAAATTCCCAAAGAGAGCGAGCCCGCCTGACCCAGAGGTGGTGTCTCCCTCCTCCCCATAAGCCCTCTCCTCCCTCCCTCCCGATCGGCTCCCTCAAGCCAGCAACGACTCTTCATAAGGTAAAGTGAATATACACATGGAAACAGTCAAACAAACATTTATTTAACATGTACAGTATAATATTTCCAGTGTATAATGTCATATTGTTGTTTTAGGGGGTGGAACGGATTATTTGTATTTACATTGTTTTGGGTGGGGAAAATTGTTTTGCATGACGCCGGTTTCACATGACGACAGCGGCGTTGGAACGGATTAAATTCGTTATGTGAGGTACCACTGTACATTTTATACTGAATACAATGTTTTTTTTGTCTAACTACAATACAGTACCTAAGTTTATCTTGCCTTTATGGAGGGCTCTTGATGGCATATGGAGGATGGTGATGAGAGGGGGAGGAGGAGAGTTGTTACTGTTTGGAAGGGGAGTCCCATTCTATTATCACATCAGGCAGTGATGTTTTCTTTTGGGTACTCTCTCTCCTATGTTTTGCCTGAATACCACTCGGACCTGGTTGTGGTTCAGTGCTTGTTTGTCTCACTACAAATTTGTCAAGAGACATTTGTTTTTCCCTTCGTTTTAACATTTGTCTGTAATGATGCATCACTCTAGCACCCATAATGTCCTTTTTCTTAGCCAGTATGGTGGATATCGTTGACTGAAATTTGTTGTACTGCCTAGCAAGTCCAACAACCCACACACCATCTTCATATTTACAAATGATCTCTTGTTTCTGCTCTATGGTCATCCTTACATGGGATCTCATATGTTGAGCCTTACCACTGACTTTCCTGGGACTCATGGCGTGATATATAATAATTATTTTTAAGTTCAAAATGCAAAAAAAAATCACCACAAAAGCGAAATTTCGTATAGGCACGATCGTCACTAAGTGGGCAGCTGTAGTAAACTGAGGCAGGTCGGCCGCGTGACCGGGAACCACGCGCTCCGTCGACCCATTTATTCATATTAAATTCCATTTGCCAAGTGGTGCTCCATATACTTATTTTGTCCCGGTCCTCTTGAAGGGCATGACAATCATCTAGGTTTCTTATCCTTCCTATTATCTTAGCATCATCAGCAAACATGTTCATATAATTCTGTACTCCATCTGGTAGATCGTTTATGTAGACAATGAACATTACCGGTGCAAGAACTGAACCCTATGGTACTCCACTTGCGACATTTCTCCAATCCAATACATTGCCTCTGATTACAGCCCTCATTTTTCTATCAGTTAGGAAATTTTTCACCCAGGTTAGAAGATTACCTGTCACCCCTCCAATATGTTCCAGTTTCCAGAACAACCTCTTATGTGGATATGTGGAACTCTGTCAAAAGCCTTTTTTAGGTCCAGATAGATGCAGTCAACCCAACCATCTCTTTCCCATAAAATCTCTGTGGCTCAATCATAGAAACTGAGTAAATTCATTACACAGGATCTTCCAGAACGAAAACCATACTGTCTGTCTGATATTATATTGTTTTGTCCAGGTGTTCTACCCATTTAGTTTTAATTATTTTTCCAATATTTTGACAATTACAATTATCAATGACACAGGTCTATAATTGAGGGTTTTTTCCCTGCTGCCACTTTTGTAGATTGGAATGATGTTAGCCTTTTTCCACACATCAACTACAACTTCTTTACACAGGGATGCCTGAAAAATCAGTTGAAGTGGAATGCTGAGCTCAGGTGCACATTCTCTCAGAACCCATGGTGAAACTCTATCTGGACCAACTGCTTTGTTCTTACTTAGCTCATTGAGCATTTTTTCCACTTCGTTTCTAGACACCTCTATGTGCTCTATGTTGTTCTTTGGAATTTTTATTGTGTCTGGTTCCCTGAAGATTTCATTTTGTACAAACACACTTTGGAACTTTTCGTTTAATGTTTCACACATTTCTTTTTCATTTTCCGTAAATCTGTTTCCCATTTTCAACCTCTGAATATTATACTTTACCTGCAATTTGTTGTCTATGAATTTATAGAATAGACCTGGTTCTGTTTTGCATCTGTCCACAATCCCTTTTTCAAATTTTTTTTCTGCCTCTCTCCTCACTGACGTGTAGTTGTTTCACGCATCTTTGTATCGCTGGTATGTTTGGGGGTTTGGCCTCTTCCTATATTGATTCCATTTTTGTGTCTTGGTCTCTGGCCCTCTCACAATTTCTGTCAAACCAATCCTGTTTCCTAGTTCTGTATCTCTGCTTTGGTATAAATTTTTTTGTGCCTTTTTCATATATTTCACAAAACTTGACATATATCTCATTTACTTCCTTGCCTAGCAACAAGTCTGTCCAATTATACTCACTAAAAAAATGTCTAAGGTGGTCATAGTGTCCTCTCCTGAAGTCAGCTTTTTCAACTGCTTCATCCTCCTTATTTTCTACCAGATTATAATGCATTGCATTGCATACTTTATTCCCAAAAAGACATGGTCACTTTTACCCAAGGGAGGAAGGTACTGAATGTCAAATATCTCTTCCTCCTTCCTGGTAAATATCAAATCTAGCATGGAGGGAACGTCCCCTTCCCTCATCCTCGTAGCTTGTTTAACATGTTGATACAAGAATGTTTCCAAGATGAGGTCTACAAATCTACAGGTCGAAAAATCCTCTGTTCTAGCTTTGTATGCTTCCCAGTCTATGGATTTTAAGTTGAAGTCACCGACTATCAACAGTCGTGATCTATCTTTATCCGCTCTTACTATAATCTCTCTCATTATTGTTATAAGACCCTCTCGTTTACTATCTAGCTCCTCCTTTGTCTATGTGTTGCTTGGCAGTGGACTATATGCATTTATGATCATTAGTTTATCATCCTCATGGCAGATCTCTAGTGCTATTACGCCAACTTCTCGTGGATTGGCAATCATTATTTCGTTCACCTTTAGGTGTACTTTCACCAGCACAGCAACTCCACCGCCTTTCCTAATTTTTTTGTCCCGTCTCCAAATTGAGTAGCCCCTTGGGAATATGACCTCATTTAAAATAACATCTTCAAGTTTTGTCTCTGTGAGTGCAACAATGTCTGGTGTCTGAAGCTGTATTACATCACTTAACTCCAGTATCTTCGATCTCACTCCATCTACATTGGTGTATACTATTTTCAGGAACATGTTCCCCCTCTCCTTATTCATCACTCCTCTAGCAATTTTGTTGGTTTGCCTTTTTGTACCATTTTACAGGCCTGCCTACCCCTATCAATTTGTAGAAAAAAGAATTGATTTCTTCTTCATTTCTGCTCTCATTTAGCTGTTTTACCTCTGTGAGGTTTAGTTTCAGCTTCTCTCTGTCTTCTCTTGAAAGATCTCGTCTTAACGACCACACTTTCCCATCCTCATCACTTTGTAATTTTCTAGCATTCCTTAGTACTTCTTCCATCTGTTTGGCACCGTTTAGGGTGATTCTCAAAGGTCGATCTTTCCCTTTTACGTACCTGCCTATTCTCCTGTAGTCGCACACATTCTCTATGGTAGTAAGACCTTCCACGAGGCCAACAATTTTATCTACTACTTACGCTTCGTCTACAGCTCTTTCTGACCTAGATGTTATCTCCTTTTCTTTGCAACCAAAAATTATCAGGGACTTACTCCGATCAACTGTTTTGTACCAACTTCGGGTTAGATGCCAATTCCTTCCTCATTTCCAGCCTAATGTTTGTTTTATCTTGGTTGCTGCAGTGTTTGGCTTCCTTTACTGCTTCTTCTATTTTTCCTTCTACTTGGCCACTTGTGCATAGGTGAGTTGCATATCTTTCTTGCACTGTTCTATTCCCTGTGTAACTTCCTCCATCTGTGCTGACAAAAGCTGTTTTTCCTGTTGAATTTCCTTACCTAACCTATTGTAGTCATTTATGTTTAAATTTGCTTTAACTTCTTCCAAAGCTATTTTTAAGGGTTTATTTTCTTCTTCCATGGCTTTGCAATTTGTTTCCAATTGATTCTTGTCCTTGCACAAGTCTTTCACTAAACCCTCAAGACATAAAACTTTGCTACACAACTAGTCATTACCTTTTTTTTTTTTTTTTTTTTACACTTTCTTTCAATTTACTGATTATTTCTACATGAGAGTTCACTATAGTATCTAATTTTGCCAACGTGTTGTGTATACTGCTTATATCAATGCTTTCTTCATTGAATCCCCCAAAATCAAACTCTGTTTAGCTTTTCCTCTTGCAGGCGGCCATCTTGAATATTCTTGTCTGCACTGGAACACTAGGGTACCTTTAAGTTGTGTAGTGCAAACTTTGTTAGCCTCAATATCCTGAGAGTGCCACACATATGATATGAATATAAATTGTTTAAAGAACAGTAACTTTTCTAACAAATGTACATTATACACATTTATGTATATAATGGTACATAGTGGTCTGTACGTAAAGTACAGACCACTAGAATCACACTACAGCAGTACATGTATATCACTTAAACTACACTTTGTACATTTAATGTCATTAGAATTGTGCTGTACAGCTCAATTGGTTCTCCCAGGTAAGTTATGGCTAGTGCTGGGTGCTGGTCCAGTTGCCTGGGCATCCTCGTCCTTGCTAGTGCTGGGTGCTGGTCCAGTTGCCTGGGCATCCTTGGAAGGTGAGTCCTTGCTAGTGCTGGGTGCTGGTCCAGTTGCCTGGGCATCCTTGGAAGGTGAGTCCTTGCTAGTGCTGGGTGCTGGTCCAGTTGCCTGGACATCCTCAGAAGGTGAGTCCTTGCTAGTGCTGGGTGCTGGTCCAGTTGCCTGGGCATCCTCGGAAGGTGAGTCCTTGCTAGTGCTGGGTGCTGGTCCAGTTGTTTGGGCATCCTCAGCAGATGAGTCTTTGCTAGTGCTGGTCCAGTTGCCTGGGCATCCTCAGGTAATTACCTAAGTGTAGTTACAGGATGAGAGCTATGCTCGTGGTGTCCCGTCTTCCCAACACTCTTTGTCATATAACGCTTTGAAACTACTGACGGTCTTAGCCTCCACCACCTTCTCACCTAACATGTTCCAACCGTCTACCCTCTGTTTGCGAAAGTGAATTTTCTTATATTTCTTCAGCATCTGTGTTTAGCTAGTTTAAATCTATGACCTCTTGTTCTTGAAGTTCCAGGTCTCAGGAAATCTTCCCTATTGATTTTATCAATTCCGGTTACTATTTTTTACGTAGTGATCATATCACCTCTTTTTCTTCTGTCTTCTAGTTTTGGCATATTTAATGCCTCTAACCTCTCCTCATAGCTCTTGCCCTTCAGTTCTGGGAGCCACTTAGTAGCATGTCTTTGCACCTTTTCCAGTTTGTTGATGTGCTTCTTAAGATATGGGCACCACACAACCGCTCCATATTCTAGCTTTGGCCTAACAAAAGTCGTGAACAATTTCTTTAGTATATCGCCATCCATGCATTTAAAAGCAATTCTGAAGTTAGAAAGCATGGCATAGGCTCCTCGCACAATGTTCTTTATATGGTCCTCAGGTGATAGTTTTCTATCTAGAACCACCCCTAGATCTCGTTCTTTATCAGAATGCTTTAAAGATTTCTCACATAATATATAGGTTGCGTGGGGTCTATGGTCTCATATTCCACATTCCATAACATGGCATTTATTAACATTAAATTCCATTTGCCAAGTGGTGCTCCATATACTTATTTTGTCCAGGTCGTCTTGAAGGGCATGACAATCATCTAAGTTTCTTATCCTTCCTATTATCTTAGCTGGTCATTTTTGTGATGTTTATTGTCTACATAAATGATCTACCAGTTGGTATACAAAATTATTTGAACATGTTTGCTGATGATGATCAGCAAACATGATCAGATCATGATCAGAACATGATCAGCAAACATGTTCAAATAATTTTGTATACCAACTGGTAGATCATTTATGTAGACAATAAACATCACTGGTGCAAGAACTGAACCCTGTGGTACTCCACTTGTGACATTTCTCCAGTCTGATACATTGCCTCTGATTACTGCCCTCATTTTTCTATCAGTTAGGAAATTTTTCATCCATGTTAGAAGCTTACCTGTCACCCCTCCAATATTTTCCAGTTTCCAGAACAACCTCTTATGTGGAACTCTGATGAAAGCCTTTTTTAGGTTCAGATAGATGCAGTCAACCCAACCATCTCTTTCCTGTAAAATCTCTGTGGCTTGATCATAGAAACTGAGTAAATTCGATACACAGGATCTTCCAGATCGAAATCCATACTGTCTGTCTGATATTATATCATTTCTCTCCAGGTGTTCTACCCATTTAGTTTTTATTAGTTTTTCCAATACTTTCACTATTGCACTAGTCAATAATACAGGTCTATAATTGAGGGGGTCATCCCTGCTGCCACTTCTGTAGATTGGAACTATGTTAGCCTTTTTCCACACGTCTGCTACGACTCCTGTAGACAGGGATGCCTGAAAAATCAGGTTGAAGTGGAATGCTGAGCTCAGATGCACATTCTCTCAGAACCCATGGTGAAACTCCATCTGGGCCAACTGCTTTATTCTTACTTAGCTCCTTTAGCATATTTTCCACTTTATCTCTAGACACCTCTATACGCTCTGTTCTGTGGAATTCTTATTGTGTCTGGTTCTCTGAAGATCTCATTTTGTACAAACACACTTTGGAAATTTTCGTTTAATGTTTCACACATTTCCTTTTCATTTCCTGTGTATCTGTCCCCCATTTTTAACCTCTGAATATTATCCTTTACGTGCAGCTTACTTTTAATGAATTTATAGAAAAGGCCTGGATCTAATTTACATTTGTCTGCTATACCTTTCTCAAAGTTCCTCTCTGCCTTTTTCCTTACTGACTTGTAGTTGTTTCTTGCATCTTTGTATCGCTGGTATTTTGGGGGTTTGGCCTCTTTCTATAATGATTCCATGCTTTTGTCTTTTGATCTCTGGCCCTCTCACAATTTCTGTCGAACCAACCCTGTTTCCCAGGTCTGCATGTCTGTTTTGGTATGAATGTTTGTGAATCTTCATCATATATTGTGCAAAATTTGGCATACATCTCATTTACTTCCTTGCCTAGCAGCAAGTCTGTCCAATTATTCCCAAGAAAAAAATTTCTAAGTTTCCCATAGCGTCCTCTCTTGAAATCGATTTTAACAACTGTTTCACTGTCCCCATTCCCTACTAGATTATATCGCATGGCGTATTTAATGTCCAAGAGGACATGATCACTCTTTCCCAAGGGAGGAAGGTACTGGATGTCAAATACCTCCTCTTCTTTCCTGGTGAATACTAGATCCAGTACTGACGGAACATCCCCTTCCCTCATTCTTGTGGCCTGCTTGACGTGTTGATACATGAATGTCTCCAAGATAAGGTTTACAAATCTGCCTGTCCAAATGTCCTCTGTTCTTGCTTCGTAGGCCTCCCAGTCTATTGCCTTAAAGTTAAAGTCCCCCAGTACCAACTATCGGGATTTATCTTTGTCAGCTCTTACCATAATCTCTCTCATGACCATTATGAGACCCTCTCGTTTGTCATCCAGTTCTTCCTTTGTCCAGGTGTTGCTTGCTGGTGGGCTGTAGGCAGTATTCTTGCTAGTGCTGGGTGCTGGTCCTGTAGGCCTACTGTGAAACCGTACCAAAAACTTTTGAATCATAATTTGTCTCTTTGTTGTGAGCTTCATTATAATATCTTTCATGTCCTTTAGGTGCCGGTAATAATCTGTCAGCTCTTCATTATCAGTTACAACAACCAAATCAAGCAGATCATTAACCTTTTGCAATGATGCAGCATATGGAATAGGTAACATACTATCATCTTCCTCTTCCACATCTTCATCATTATTACCAGTAACAGACTAGATAATCTCATCATCAGTTAATTCACAATAACCTGGATCATCAGCATCATTATCTAACAACGCATTTACATCAGAAAGTTGCAAATCTTCCTCACCTGCATCTCTGAATGTCTCAAAAATCGCATTATCAAAGCCCTCAAAATCATAGTAATCTTTGTCTTCATTCTAACCAGGTACTGGACTGAGAATTTTATTCCATACATTCTTTAACCCTTAAACTGCGCATGGCGTATATATACGCTCTGAGTAACATGTCCCACCGTGCGCATGGCGTATATATACGCCCAAGGGTGCCAGGTCCGATTCAAATGGCCAGCGGCTACACGGGGTTCACATTAGCTTCCTCTGGGCTCTTGTAAACAGACGCCATTTTTTTTTTAAATCGTGGGCAATATTCTCAGGTGTGAGAGGCACAGTACTGTTTGAGCAACCAAGGCTGGCGCATGCAGCATGAGTGAACAGCATTGCTGTTCAGCTTGTGACCACAGCATCGCCGAAAAATGTCAAAATAAATATATAATTGTTATTATTTAGCGATGACAATATTACAGATGACCCCTGACTATGATATAAATAACCAGGGTTGTGATAATAGCAGGATGTTGTAATAATTAGTGCTGTGGGAGGAGTGATGCTGAGAGACAGAGGGAGATAGCATCGTTTCTGACTGTGTAATTACCTAAGTGTAGTTACAGGATGAGAGCTACGCTCGTGGTGTCCCGTCTTCCCAGCACTCTTTGTCATATAACGCTTTGAAACTACTGACGGTCTTGGCCTCCACCACCTTCTCACTTAACTTGTTCCAACCGTCTACCACTCTATTTGCGAAGGTGAATTTTCTTATATTTCTTCGGCATCTGTGTTTAGCTAGTTTAAATCTATGACCTCTTGTTCTTGAAATTCCACGTCTCAGGAAGTCTTCCCTGTCGATTTTATCAATTCCTGTTACTATTTTGTATGTAGTGATCATATCACCTCTTTTTCTTCTGTCTTCTAGTTTTGGCATATTTAATGCTTCTAACCTCTCCTCGTAGCTCTTGCCCTTCAGTTCTGGGAGCCACTTAGTAGCATGTCTTTGCACCTTTTCCAGTTTGTTGATGTGCTTCTTAAGATATGGGCACCACACAACAGCTGCATATTCTAGCTTTGGCCTAACAAAAGTCATGAACAATTTCTTTAGTATATCGCCATCCATGTATTTAAATGCAATTCTGAAGTTAGAAAGCATAGCATAGGCTCCTTGCACAATATTCTTTATGTGGTCCTCAGGTGATAGTTTTCTATCTAGAACCACTCCTAGATCTCTTTCTTTATCAGAATTCTTTAAAGATTTCTCACATAATATATAGGTTGTGTGGGGTCTATGTTCTCCTATTCCACATTCCATAACATGACATTTATTAACATTAAATTCCATTTGCCAAGTGGTGCTCCATATACTTATTTTGTCCAGGTCTTCTTGAAGGGCATGACAGTCATCTAAATTTCTTATCCTTCCTATTATCTTAGCATCATCAGCAAACATGTTCATATAATTCTGTATACCAACTGGTAGATCATTTATGTACACAATAAACATCACTGGTGCAAGAACTGAACCCTGTGGTACTCCACTTGTGACATTTCTCCATTCCGATACATTGCCTCTGATTACTGCCCTCATTTTTCTATCAGTCAGAAAATTTTTCATCCATGATAGAAGCTTACCTGTCACCCCTCCAATATTTTCCAGTTTCCAGAACAACCTCTTATGTGGAACTCTGTCGAAAGCCTTTTTTAGGTCCAGATAGATGCAGTCAACCCAACCATCTTTTTCCTGTAATATCTCTGTGGCTCGATCATAGAAACTGAGTAAATTCGATACACAGGATCTTCCAGATCGAAAACCATACTGTCTGTCTGATATTATATCATTTCTCTCTAGGTGTTCTACCCATTTAGTTTTGATTAGTTTTTCCAATACTTTCACTATTACACTTGTCAATGATACAGGTCTATAATTGAGGGGGTCTTCCCTGCTGCCACTTTTGTAGATTGGAACTATGTTAGCCTGTTTCCACCCGTCTGCTACGATTCCTGTACACAGGGATGCCTGAAAGATCAGGTGAAGTGGAATGCTGAGCTCAGATGCACATTCTCTCAGAACCCATGGTGAAACGCCATCTGGGCCAGCTGCTTTGTTCTTACCGAGCTCCTTGAGCATTTTTTCCACTTCGTCTCTAGACACCTCTATGTGTTCTATGTTCTTCTCTGGAATTCTTATTGTATCTGGTTCCCTAAAGATTTCATTTTGTACAAACACACTTTGGAACTTTTCGTTTAGTGTTTCACACATTTCCTTTTCATCTTCCGTGAATCTATTTCCCATTTTCAACCTCTGAATATTATCCTTTACCTGCAGTTTGTTGTTTATGAATTTATAGAATAGACCTGGTTCTGTTTTACATTTGTCCGCAATCCCTTTTTCAAAATTTCTTTCTGCCTCTCTCCTCACTGCTGTGTAATTGTTTCTCGCATCTTTGTATCGCTGGTATGTTTGGGGGTTCGGCCTCTTCCTGTATTGATTCCATTTTTGTGTCTTTCGGTCTCTAGCCCTCTCGCAATTTCTATTGAACCAATCCTCTTTCCTAGTTCTGCATCTCTGTTTTGATATAAATTTTTTTGTGCCTTTATCATATATTTCACAAAACTTGCCATACATCTCATTCACTTCCTTGCCTAGCATCAAGTCTGTCCAATTATACTCACTAAAAAAATTTCTAAGGTCACCATAATGTCTTCTCCTGAAGTCTGGTTTTTCAACTGCTTCAACCTCCTTATTTTCTTCCAGCTTATAACACATTGCATACTTTATTCCCAAAAAGACATGGTCACTTTTACCCAAGGGAGGAAGGTACTGAATGTCAAATATCTCTTCCTCCTTCCTGGTAAATATCAAATCTAGCATGGAGGGAACGTCCCCTTCCCTCATCCTCGTAGCTTGTTTAACATGTTGATACAAGAATGTTTCCAGGATGAGGTCTACAAATTTACAGGTCCAAAAATCTTCTGTTTTAGCTTCATATGCTTCCCAGTCTATGGATTTCAAGTTGAAGTCACCGACTATCAACAGTCGTGATCTATCGTTATCCGCTCTCGCTATAATCTCTCTCATTATTGTTATAAGACCTTCACGTTTACTATCTAGCTCCTCCTTTGACCATGTGCTGCTTGGCGGTGGACTATATGCATTTATCATCATTAGTTTATCATCCTCATAGCAGATCTCTAGTGCTATTATGTCAACTTCTTGTGGATTGGCAGTCATTATTTCCTTCACCTTTAGGTGTTCTTTTACCAGCACAGCAACGCCACCGCCTTTCCTAATTTTTCTGTCCCGTCTCCAAATTGAGTAGCCCCTTGGGAATATGACCTCATTTAAAATTACATCTTCAAGTTTTGTCTCCGTGAGTGCAACAATGTCTGGTGTCTGCAGCTGTATTACATCACTTAACTCCAGTATCTTCGATCTCACTCTATCTATGTTGGTGTATGCAATCTTCAGGAACTTGTTCCCCCTCTCCTTATTCTTCACTCCCCCTCTCTCTATTGATTTTGTTGGTTTGCCTTTATGTACCACTTTACTGGTTTGCCTACCCCTATCACTTTGTAGAAAAAAGAATTTATTTCTTCTTCATTCCTGCTCTCATTTAAATGTTTTGCCTCGGCGAGGTTCAGTTTCAGCTTCTCTCTACCTTTTGGCCACTTGTGCATAAGTGAGTTGCATATCTTTCTTGCACTGTTCTATTCCCTGTGTAACTTCCTCCATCTGTGCTGACAAAAGCTGTTTCTCCTGTTGAATTTCCTTGCCTAACCTATTATAGTCATTTATGTTTAAATTTACTTTAACTTCTTCCAAAGCTATTTTTAAGAGTTTATTTTCTTCTTCCATGGCTTTGCAATTTGTTTCCAATTGATTCTTATCCTTGCGCAAGTCTTTCACTAAACCCTCAAGACATAAAACTTTGCTATTCAAATGGTCATTACTTTCTTTCAATTTACTAATTATTTCTACATGAGAGTTCACTATAGTATCTAAATTTACCAACTTGTTATGTAGACTACTAATATCAATGCTTTCTTCATTGAATCCCTCAAAATCAAGCTCTGTTTTGTTTTTCCCCTTGCCAGTGGCCATCTTGAATGTTCTTCTCTGCACTGTAAACACTAGGGCAACTCTTTCTCATCCGATTTTTCACTTCCCTTAGCACTTTCCTGTTATCTCACCTATTTTTCAAGAGCACTATACCTTTATGTTCTCTGGGACACCACTCACTACCATCAACCTGTACTACAATACTTAGGAGTGTTGAAATATGCTGGAGCTCCTCTGCTGCAAGTGTTGACCCTAGGGGTGTCACCTTTTTTTAACAGGTGTGGTCACCTGTTATTGTTTGCAGTCACCATACCAGCTCAGTGGTTCTCTATGGTGAACACAAATGTAGATACTTATATATAATGTGTGTATTAGTGTAATAACAGCAAAAGGATTATGCTGGGAGGAGCCATTTGGGTGACGGAGGTGACGTCGTCTCCATGATTTGTCTAGCTGTTTAGAGGGTGGCCACTATGCTCTTTGGGCGCACTACAAGCTTAGGTGTACAGTTACGGTGCATACAACATGTAGATACTTATATATAATATGTGTATATAGGGTAATAACACTGCAAACAGTATTGTTGAGGGAGAAAGTTTAGTGAGTGTGACCTTGAATGAGTGAGGGAGCCGCCAGCTGACTGTGTGTATAGCGACGACTCTTAGTGCCTGAACTAACTATATCAGCTTAGCTGTACAGTTGTGGTGAACAAAATATATACATACTTATATATAGCGTCTGTATATAGTATAATAACACCACAAATGGTATTGTTGGGGGAGAAAGTTTAGTGCGTGTGTTGACGGAGTGGCAGCGAGTGGCTGGCTGGTGTGTGGCGGTAACTCTTCATTGCTTTTCGACTCTCAATACCAACTTAGTGGTTCGTTATGGTGAATAAAATATGCAGATACTTATATATAACCTGTGTATAGAGTGTAATAGCAGCAAAACTATTTGTTTATTGTTTTATGAACATAATTGAATCACTAATATGCACACCATACTTTTGAGTATAGCAATTATTCACCACTTTTATTATATAAAATATTACAATACACACTTGAATAATATTACTGTAAAAAAAATAAGAAAAAATCAGAGACATAGAAATAATTAAGTGATAATATCTTTGTGGCAACTC
This sequence comes from Procambarus clarkii, assembly GCF_040958095.1. Lineage (NCBI taxonomy): Eukaryota > Metazoa > Arthropoda > Malacostraca > Decapoda > Cambaridae > Procambarus > Procambarus clarkii. Next base: position 22,151,439 of record NC_091186.1, read on the forward strand.
CCACCTGTCAGCGCGGGTGACGCTGGCTGGCTCTGGCGACCGCTCTGTCAACGCCCACTTTTTGCCAGACTTCCTCGGTCAATTGCGCCCAAAATATGTCACCTACGATTTTTTTTTCCCATGCGCAGGGGACACAAATTAACATCTTTAGAAGATGAGAAAATTTTTTCTTTTTTTTCTTGTGCACAGGGGTGTAAATGTCCTCAGGACCCCTGAGCAGTGGAAGGGTTAATGTGGTGACCTTCAACTCACTCCATTCTTTGGTCTAGTTGTAAATTGCGTCTTTATTTGAATATATCTTGAAGTTTTCTAGTGTTCTACTAACCTTTGTATCCTTATTAGTCACTGTGCTGCTCGGGCTCAAAATATGGCACCTTCTTCCCCCCCCCCCCTTCCCTGTGTGCAGGAAATCAAATCTTGGCCAAAAAATTTTTTCTTCTAATACAGTACAGTACAACCTCGATTTAATGTACCCTAATTCAACGAATCTCTGCCTAGTTCGCACACTTTTCAGGCCGGATTTACTCACCCGGTTCGAAGAACAATGGTTCGCCGAAGTGGGGGATGTTCGGATTTGCTTACGACGTCGAGACAGAGTTCACAAACTGGTGGAAAACTTTCCCATTCTATCACAGATTACAATTATTAATTCCTTCATATGACAAGTTCGATCACACAAGTGGACCACACATGTAGACCGCACAAGCTTACGATGTTGGGACAGAGTTCACAGAGTGGTGGAAAACTTTACCATACCCTCACAGATTACAGTTAATAATTCTTTTATGTGACAAGTTGGATCACACAAGTGGACCACAAGTGGACCACAAGTGGACCACAAACGGTCCACAAGCTTACGATGTTGGGACAGAGTTCACAGAGTGGTGGAAAACTGTCTCATTCTGCCACAGATTACTATTAATAATTCCTTCATAAGACAAGTTGGATCACACAAGTGGACCACACAACAAGTGAACCATATGAACCAAACACCAGCCAAAATGGTCCATACAAGAAGTGACGCATATTAACCAAACACCAGCCAGGGTGGTCCACACAAGTGAACGACTGAGTTTCAATGATTTTCGTTCACCGATTTGTGGCACACGTATCTTTGTAAATTAATTTAAAGGCTGAAGCGCGAATAGCTAGCTAATGTGTTGAAATCTTCTTATATACATTTTCTGTGATGAAACAAGACGAGTGAGGGTGGACAGATAAGGGAATACTGTACAGTAAACCTCACTTTACAGTGAGGTTTCACTCACTTTCGTCTGTGTTGTCTTAGTTCAGTGACTCATGACTTTGAACGTTTCACATTAATAAATCATTTCTAAAACTGGTGTTTTAATAACTCTTTATTATCCTAATTAAACTAAACTAAATAAAACCAAAAATATACTGTAATATGATAGATATCTGCTATTTGAGAAATTATTCAAGTATTGGCGGCACAACTCCAGCACGAGTGGACGGGTCTAATCCCTGTCCATACAACACCATGCTTGTTTTGTTCGATTTCGTCGCAACAGTTCCGTGATCTACGGCTTCGAAATAATAAAATAAATAAATCAGTTCCAAAGTAAGTGTTGTTTTATAACTCTTATTACCGTAATAATGTTGCTAAACTAAACATGTAACCCAAAAATATATAATTTGATGTAAATCGAATATTTGAGAGAAATTTATGTTATGTGGTCGAGTCGAGGTCGAGGGAGGGGGAAGACGTACTGTGCGCCCTCCGTTAAAATCGTGACATTAACCGGGATTCTTAGGACTACTGCCATGGTTTACTGATTACGGACATAACAAAGTGCATAGTGACCCGCTGGAAAATTGAAAATAGTCATTAACAATAGAACTTTGTGTTAAATAGAGAATAAACGGGAGTCACGTGTGAGCCAGTGAACGAGGCTTTGTGTACATGCGTGTATTAGGAAAACAAAATAGTGAACGGTGATTCGTGGAACAGTGATGTGGAACGGGTATCACAACAACGTATAAGTTGGAAGTGAAGGAAAATCGTGCATAGAATATTATAAATATAGAATACTAGAAATATAGAATAGTGGCAAGAGGCGGCATCAGTGGTTATAAATCGAGTAACTGGAAACTGGTGACATCAACCTGGGACAACAAGAGGTCACCTGTATTCACCGGGGACCAGCTTCGCTACCCTACGCTAAGTACCGGCCATAAAGTTTGAACAAAATAACATACATAACATTACTAATATACGGTATACATATAATATTATAAATATTAAACATATAAATATATATACATATAATTTTATAAAGAGTTAAAAGGACTGACATCAACAAGTGATCCATACAGTGACTCTCAAATACAACACAATGCACCAGACAATGGAGAGGTGTGTCGAGTGTTCGGGAGTACAGTACTGGGAAAACGAAATGCAGGCGTAACGTGCTACATCTGTAACATAAGATTTCACCTGGGCTGTACAGAATTAGCTCCAGGATGCATAAAAAGGCAAGGAATTTACTGGGTTTGCAAAGATGACAGATTAATGTTAGAGAACATAACTAAACTGATGAAAAACATTCCCGAGTCACAGAGACTATCATTCACAGACAGGCTACCAGAGATATATGCGGACTGGGAATAGTCAACATTGGATAACGACCAAAACTCAGGAACAGATAGTTTAGAGAACCGCAGCAGTAGTGTGGAGGAGGAGACTATTGTGGTACAAAATAACAGCAATATTGCAGAGCCAGATAATACAAACGATGAGAGCAACAGTGAGACAGAGTGCATAGATGAAGGAATTGGGACGAAAAACGGAGATGGCTCCAATAAAGAGGTAGACAAGACAGTCACAGATATAAATACCTTGAAAAACGCAAAACCGGAACACATTTGCAAATTCTACGCTAAAGGAATATGCAAATATGGAAAATTAGGAGCAAAATGCCATTTTCTGCATCCTCGAAAATGCAGGAACATGTTGGAGAGGAGTACATGCCGTTTTGGAACAGGGTGTAGATACTTCCACCCTAAATTATGTCAATTTTCAATTAGGGACAAAAAATGCTACAATCTTCAGTGTCCGGAATTCCATGTGAGAGGTACAGAGCGTTATAGACGGGAAGATCAATATGACACTACTGGAAATTTTTTAGAGGAAGGCAGAAAGAGAGTAGTAAATATAAGAGAGAGGAACAGTCAGATGGAACCACTACAGGATTACAGAGGGGAACAGAGATACCCACAAGACTGGAATTCAAATTATCAACAAGCACACAGGTACTACACCAGACAACACCCGTCTTACTACCAAAACTGGACGAATCACTTCCAAAACGACACACCCTGGACGCAAACACAGTGGCCTCCTTACCAGAGCCTCAGATATTAACACCAAGTAAGGCTTCCAGCACTTCCACTAACACGATAACATCATTTATATTTGCCAACATCCAGGGTATAAAAACACGCAAAACCAACAAAGTTCAATTTATTGATGGTCTCCTTCATGAGGTAAATGCAGTGTTTGCAGCCCTAACAGAAACCCACACAAAGGACTACCATGATGGTGAAATATGGATCTCAGAGTACAATCTTTTCAGATGTGAAAGGAAACACCGGCTTCAGGGTGGGGTCAGCCTCTACATCAAAGACACACTCATCTGTACTGAGCTGCTAAACACCTCAAATGATATGGTGGAAGTGTTGATAATCAAAATAGAGATTTTAAATGTAGTTATTGTCCTTGTATATAAGTCACCGGAGGCAAACCCTCAGCAGTTTAAAGACCAACTAATGAAAATAGAACACTGCTTGGAAAACCTCACAAATCCAGCTCCGAACATCATCCTGCTTGGGGACTTCAACCTACGGCACCTGAAATGGAAGCACCTGGCTAATACAGTAATATCAGAAAGAATACCAGGAAGTAGCCTAAATGAACAGGCACATGCAAATGACCTGCTACGGATGTGCGATAGGTTTGCCTTAAACCAGCAAATAGTAGAACCAACTAGGAAGGAGAACACGCTGGACCTCATTTTCACTAATAATGATGAATTGATCAGGAACATAATGATTACAAATACCTGTTACTCAGATCACAACTTAATTGAAGTTATGATAACCATGGGGAGTAGACCTTCAAAACCAGTCCAGATTCCCGGTGGAGGAGATTTCAGCAAATTCAACTTCAATAATAAACAGATAAACTGGGAGCAAATAAACCAGGACTTCACAGAAATAAACTGGGAAGAACAGCTAGAAAATGCAAACCTGAACCAGTGCCTGGAAAAAATAAGCTCAGTAGCACTAGAAATATGTTCAAACCGCATACCTCTAAGAAAAAAGAGGAAGAGATGCAGATTGGAACGGGAACGTCGTTCCCTATATAGGCGAAGAAAACGAATCGCGGAACAACTTGAGAGTCGCACCCTATCTCAAGAACGGCGAAGAAGGTTAGGTAGAGAAATAGAAACAATTGAACGGAAGCTACAAGAATCATACAAAACCCAGGAGAGGCAAAGAGAGCAAAAGGCCATCAGTGAAATAGAAAGAAATCCGAAATATTTTTTCTCCTATGCAAAATCAAGATAAAAAACCACATCTAGTATCGGGCCCCTGCGAAAGGGAGATGGAACTTTCACCGATGACAACAAAGAAATGAGTGAGCTACTGAGGACGCAGTACGACTCTGTTTTCAGCGAGCCATTAAACACACTAAAGATTGATAACCCAAATGAATTTTTCATGGATACGATACCAACATCAAATCATATATCAGACGTCACCCTATCCCCACTGGATTTTGAAGAAGCCATAAACAGTTTGCCTATGCACTCTGCACCAGGCCCGGATTCTTGGAACTCCATATTCATAAAGAACTGTAAAAAACCACTATCGCAGGCCCTCCACATTCTGTGGAGACAAAGCCTAGATACTGGCGTTATTCCTGATATTCTAAAAACAGCAGAGATAGCACCACTTCATAAAGGAGGAAATAAGGCAGAGGCAAAAAATTACAGACCGATAGCACTAACATCGCACATCATAAAAATTTTTGAGAGAGTGCTAAGAAGTAAAATCACAAAATACATGGAATCACTGCAACTCCATAACCCCGGACAACATGGTTTCAGAACAGGGTGCTCTTGCCTGTCGCAGTTGCTGGACCACTATGATATGGCATTAGATGCTATGGAAGACAAACATAATGCGGATGCAATTTACACAGATTTCGCAAAAGCTTTTGATAAATGTGACCATGGTGTTATTGCACATAAAATGCGTTCAAAAGGAATTACCGGAAAAATAGGCAGATGGATCTACAATTTCCTGACCAACAGAACCCAATGTGTAATAGTCAACAAAATAAAATCCAGCCTATCAACCGTGAAGAGCTCAGTCCCCCAGGGTACTGTGCTTGCTCCAGTACTTTTTCTCATCCTCATTTCGGACATAGACAAGAACACAACCTATAGCACTGTATCAACCTTTGCAGATGACACTAGGATTTTCATGAGAGTTGGCAACATAGAGGACACGGCAAACCTCCAATCAGATGTAGATCAGGTCTTTCTATGGGCTACAGAAAATAATATGGTGTTTAACGAGGATAAGTTCCAGCTCATGCGCTATGGAAAAATTGAAAATATAAAAACGGAAACCACGTACAAAACTCAGGCAAATCATAACATAGAACGATAAGGCAATGTAAAGGATCTGGGTGTACTCATGTCGGAAGACCTTACCTTTAAAGAACACAATAAAGTAGCCGTCACAACTGCAAGAAAAATGACAGGTTGGATAACAAGAACTTTTCACACTAGAGATGCTATACCGATGATGATACTTTTCAAAACGCTTGTGCTCTTTAGAGTAGAGTACTGCTGCACAATGACAGCACCTTTCAAAGCTGGAGAAATTGCTGACCTGGAGAGTGTGCAGAGATCCTTTACTGCTAGAATCCACTCAGTAAAACATCTAAACTATTGGGACCGACTAAAGAGCCTAAAACTGTACTCCCTTGAGCGCAGGCGGGAGAGGTACATAATAATTTACACGTGGAAAATATTAGAGGGGCTGGTCCCAAACCTGCACACAGAAATAACATCACATGAGACCAGAAGACATGGCAGGATGTGCAGAATACCCCCGTTGAAAAACAGAGGTGCAACTGGCACTCTGAGAGAGAACTCTATCAACATCAGAGGTCCGAGACTGTTCAACACGCTTCCACAACACATAAGGGGCATAACTGGCCGACCCCTCACAGTGTTTAAGAGAGAACTGGATAAGCACCTCCAAAGGATACCTGATCAACCAGGCTGTGACTCATACGTCAGGCTGCGAGCAGCCGCGTCCAACAGCCTGGTTGATCAGTCCGGCAACCAGGAGGCCTGGTCGACGACCGGGCCGCGGGGACGCTAAGCCCCGGAAGCACCTCAAGGTAACCTCAAGGTAGGTAAGGTACTGGAAATCGAACACAACACCAGGCGTGTTTTGTTTGATTTCGTCTCCACAGTTCAGTGACCTATGGCTTCGAAATAATAAAATTAATAAATCAGTTCTAAAATAAGTATTTTTTATAGCTCTTATTACCATAATAATGTTGCTAAACTAAATATATAACCCCAAAATATATTGTGACGGTAAAGTGTTGGAGTGTTGATGTTCGGCAGTCTTCAATGGCAGGGGGCAATGCCTTGTCACATTTACAGAAAAAAAAAGAAACTGCTTGCCTGTTTGTCTGTGGTAAGGTAATGGGAAGACACACAAAACACAAAGTATAAACAATGAAATTTTAATTACTCTAGAAAACAAGATATGAACAAAGACAATCCCTTGGCTTACGTAAAATTCAAAACGAGTCAACAAACAAAACAACATGAATAATTAATGGCTGTAAAATTTACTCTAAAACAAAATAAAGTGCAAGAATAATAATAATATTAATCAGGTGCTGAGAATACTGGCTTAAGCTGCCACCTCCCTTAGTACACGACAGCCAGAGCTTTGTCTACCAGAGAGAGATGTCAACTCCAAAGAGCACAAAGATATTCTGAGGAGTACGGCGTGTGCTGGCCCAGACGTCGACTCAGGTAGTGGGCGTGAGTGCAGGTGCGGCGACACACCAGCCAATCAGGAGCAGGCAGGCGGAGAATGGGTAGTTTGCTCGTTGAAGGCGAGCGGAGGCCGGTGTGTCTGGTGGTGCAAGGTACGCTTTGCTTCCTGGGCAAAAAGTTTGGCGATACTGGTGGACGTATCTTCAATATAGTATCTTGTACTTGAATGACGTGAATTATGTAGGGAAGAGCAGGCTCAATCTCTCTTGAAAGAGATTATCGTCACAACTCTCCCCCGAAGCCTGCGGTTCTGGAAGAAGTTACGTCTTCATGTGGTAGAGTGATAGTTGGAGTTGCCTCTACTTCATAGACTCTGGAGAGGGCGTCGGCTATGATGTTGTCAGAACCCTTGATATAGCAGATCTCCAGGTTGAAATCTTGCAGATATAAAGCCCATCGTAGAAGATGTTGGTTATTGAATTGGGCTTGATGTAAGAAGCGGAGAGGATTGTGGTCTGAGTAGAGGGTGGTAGACCTAGCACCTTGTAGGTATGGAGCAAAGTGCTGTAGATTCAGGACAATGGAGAGTAGCTCCTTCTCGATAGTGCTGTAGTTCCTCTGGTGGGGTTTCAACTTGTAGCTGTAGTAGCTGACAGGTAGAACCTCCTCGCCTTGTTGCTGCATCAGGACACCCCCGATGCCGGTACCACTGGCGTCGACATGGAGGATGAAAGGCTTGGTGATATCTGGCGAGGCGAGAATAGGATTAGAACAGAGCAGGAATTTGAGTTGTTCGAAAGCAACGGTTTGCTGAATGGTCCAATTATACCGTTGCTTGGGACTGGTTAAAGTGATTAATGGGGTTGCTACCGTACTAAAATTCTTCATAAACCTACGGTAGTAGGAGGCAAGACCAAGGAAGCGCAGGAGCTGCTTCCTGGTGGTAGGCTGTGGATAATGCTTGATGGCTTGAGTGTGTATGTTTAACGAAGCTAGGCTGCCACTCCCTATTACATGATCCAGATAACGCACTTTACCTTTGGTAAAGGTGGACTTGCCCAGGTTGATGGTGAGGCCGGCAGTCAGGAGCTTGGCGAACAGTCGTTGCAGCTGGAGCAGATGTTCGCTCCAGGTGTTGGATGCTACAACGATATCATCCAAATAGGCGTAGGTGTTATCCAAGCCCTGGATGACGCAGTTGACAGCTCTCTGAAAGGTGGCCGGGGCATTATATAGTCCAAAGGGAATGCGTTCATTCCTGAAAAGTCCAAAGGGAGTGATAAAGGCAGATATTTCTTTGGCTCGCTCTGTTAAACACACTTGGTAATACCCTTTGAGCAAGTCCACTTGGGACAAGTACCGGGCATTACCAATGGCGTCAAGGATGTCATCTATCCTTGGCAAGGGGTATGCATCCTTGACAGTCACATTATTTAATTTCCGGTAGTCCGTGCACAATCTAACCTTACCTTGGGGTTTTGGCACCAAGATACAGGGTGAGGCCCAGGGGGACTCACAAGGTGTAGCCAGTCCATGATTCAAGAGGTACTGTACCTCAGCATGCATGACTTCCTTCTTGCTAGGGCTGATTCGGTAGAAGGGTTGACGAATCGGCCGGGTGTCAGGGAGCAGTTGGATGTCGTGCTGAGTTACATTACACTCTTGTGGATCATCTCGGAACAACTCCTGATGTGCTTTGAAGATTTTGATGAGAGGTGCACTATTATTGTCCTGAAAATAATTATGAAGATCAGTTAGGATTTCCGAATTGAAAAGCGCCGACTCAGTGTCAGTGCTTTCGGGAGGAGAAGCAGGGAAGGTCTCACTGTGGATGTATGGACCTTTAAAGGAAGAATATGTTAACAATACAGTGGGAGGAGTACCGTTATATAGCTTCAGGAGGTTGACGTGGCACAGCTGGGTCTTCCGCCGCCTATCTGGAGTCTCTAGAACGTAGTTGTGGTTGTTTCTGCACTCCTTGATGCGGTAGGGTCCTGAAAACCTGTTTTGCAAAGGAGAACCTGGGATAGGGAAATAGGCAAGCACGAAGTCTCCCGGTTTAAATTTCCTTACTTTGCTGTTCTGGTTGTAATGAGTCTTCATCCTCTCCTGTGCTTTCAATAGATTATCCTTGGCAAAGTTATGCACCCTCTCTAGAATGTGTTGTAGGTTTTGAAGAAACTGAGGCACATTCTGATGCTCACTGAAGGTGGCATCACGTAGAGAGTCTTTAAAAGCTTTGAGAGGAGTACGGCACTTACGTCCGTAGAGCATCTCATAAGGAGATACTCCTAGAGATTCATTGGGAAGACTTCTAAAGATGCACATTATCAAATCAATTTGCTTATCCCAATCCTTAGAGGTTTCATTGCAAAACTTCTTCAGGAGTGCTTTAATAGTCTGATGACTACACTCAAGAGAACCCTGTGAAGCAGGATGATAGGGGCTGGACAATACCTGTGTGATGTTGAACTCTACCAGTGTCCTCTTGAAGAGATCACTGGTGAAGTTGGTGCCACAGTCGCTCTGAACCTCCCTTGGAAATCCATACAGGGTGAAGATCTTCAATAAGTGTTTCACGACCGTAGCAGCCGTAATGTTCTTTACTGGAACTGCTATGGGGAATCTGGTGGTAGGACACAGGATGGTTAGTATATAGGCATTACCAGAACTGGTCCGAGGTAAAGCACCAACACAGTCTATAATAAGTCTGTGGAAAGGTTCTGCAGGCACCTGTATGGGAGTCAGTGGTGCTCTGGGGATAGAGATGTTCGGTTTACCTGCCATCTGACATGTATGACACTGTTTGACACTATTTACCATACCTGGCCAGTAGTAGTCTTGACGGATTCCATGGTAGGTCTTGTTAAATCCGTAGTGTGAGAGTGCTCCGTGGGCCAGGTGTAGAATAGTGGGCCGCAGGCTGGCAGGACTCACTAGTTGTTCGACGTTGGCCCAATCGTCCTCCTTCAGTTTACTGGGTCTGTATCTGCGGTAGAGCAACTCGCTCTCTAGGAAGAACCCAGGAATACTGTCAGGTTGAGTCTCAGCCTGGAAGAATAATATTGTCAAGGTAAGATCTTCCCTCTGTAACTTACGGAACTCCAACGTGGTCAGATTCGGGGGTAGTTTCTGAGGGTCTTGAGGGACAGCGGTAGCAGTAGAGTCAGCTGGCTGTGGTCGTGCAGCTTGTGCACGGGTGGTCACTAAAACCGGAGGAGAAACTTCATCACTCTCTTGAACCTTTGCTGGAACATACTCAAAGATGGCATTATCCATTACAGAGGTACACACCTGGGGTTTGTCCATGACGATCAGGTTGGTCGGTTGCAGGTCTTCTGCCAAGTCGTTGCCCAGGAGAAGTTGCACTCCAGGCACGGGAAAAGGCTTTTCCCTGATGGCGACTTGGACTTCACTGGTCACGAAGGGACAATCCAGGTGGACTCTGGCGAGAGGATAAAGAGTGGTAGCAGTGAGGTCAGTGATGAAGACCGTTTCTCCGGTGTAGGCGATATTGGGCACAGCTGATTTCAAAATAATTGATTGAAGAGCCGCTGTGTCCCTCAAGATCTTCAGTTTGAAACGTCACTCCGGATCTGAACCGTTGGTAGAGACAGTTCCAGTATACAGGTGTTTACTGAAAAGAGAAAGATCATTAACATGAACACCAACATTCATCACAGGCTTACCGGACTTAGGAGGAGTCTGTTTGGGTTTAGTGGATTCAGTATTACCTTTGTATTGAGACTTACCACATTTATCTATGGTATGTCCATAGAGTCTACAATACTTACAGTACAATTGCGAGCCAGCTTGATCGGTACTCACTTTCTCGTAACTGTACCAAGACTTCTTACTGGAAGGTGGTTCTGGTGTCAGCCGGTGGATGAGGCTGTAAGTGTCAGCTGACTTAGCACACTTTAGGTAGTCGGTTTCTTCTTTATCTGCTAAATATAAACGGACAGGAGGAGGCACACGCCTCAAGAATTCTTCAACTAGCATGAGGTTGACGAGTTCTGCATAGGTAGAGACATGTGCTGCTTCCAGCCATTTCATAAAATATCTCCTTTTGGTATTAGCAAATTCTAGAAAGGTAGTGGTACTTGCCTTTAGGTGGTCACGGAATTTTCTTCGATAGCTTTCGGTGGAGAGAAGGTAGGCGTCCAACACTGCTTGTTTCAGAGTCTGGTAGTCATTCTCAGACGCCAAAGTACTGAGTGTAACTGCAGCTCTACCTGTGAGATGTACTCTGAGAAGGGTTGCCCATTGGTCGGCAGGCCAACTAAGTTGATTAGCAAGGGTCTCAAAGGTGGTGAAAAATACGTCAACTTCTGTCTACGAATGGTGGCATTAACGTACTTGCATGTGAGATATTGAAACTGACAGGAAGACTGGCGGTAGCTTGCTGGCGTTGAGTGAGGTGTGTAGTTTCCAACGCGAGTTCTTGTTGACGACATTCCATAGCCATAGCAGCTTGTTGTTTGTCATGCTCGCGTTGCATCTCCAAGTGGCGTTGTTTTGCTTCAAGCTGTATTCGCTCACGTTCATGGAGTATTGCAATCTCATGTTCTTGTTCTTCTTTCCGTATGGCAGCCGCTTCCCTTTGTTGCTCGAGGGCTTCTTTTTGCTGTTCTCGTTCGATCTTGGCAAGCTCTAGTTTGAGTTTCATCGTTGCCAAATCAGGTTTATCTGCAATAGAGTAAGTTTCGTGAGTTTCAGAGTCAATCTTACCTTCCTCTAAGAGATGATCCAGTAACAGGTTATGCAGTTCATTTTTGTTGGCTCCATGGGGAACATCTAGTTGATACTCATGTACAAGAGTTTGTAATTCGATCCTCTTGGCATGGCTTAAGTTCCCTATTTCACCTGCTGGATCTGCACGGAAAGCTTGGAGACGAAACATGGTGAAATTAGCAAATAAATGTACAACGAATATACTGTTGTGATATGGTGAATGTCAGAAACGGGACAATGTGGCAACTGGTACCTATCCTGTGGAATCGTTAACAATTAATGTTAATTTCAAGATGGTAAATGATTAATAAATCAAGATCGCAGGAAATCTTGTACTCGGTACTCAATGTAAGAGGATAAGGGCAAGAAAATCCTACTAAATAAGCGAAACTGAGTTTCTAAAACAAATGAAACATTTAATTGCCTCAAAAGTGAATTACGTAGTCCAAGAATGTAGGCATACCTTGCCGAGTCTCTGTAGGACATAAGCAAGTTTTTCCCACTGAAATTAAATATGATACTTACAGAATTAGCAAACTTTTGTGCTCTGAAAAAAGAAGGCTAATTCCCTACCTAGGTAAATATCATCATCTCTGACCGACGTGTAGGGGTGCGAGGTGTCAACTGGTGACGAGAACTGCTGCTGAGGTACCAATTCAGCAACTAAAGTTCGTGCGAGAGGAACTATGGCCCTCTTTATCCTCCTACCGTCGGATTGCAGAAGATTAGGTGCTCTTGACCCGGGGACAGACCACAGTACCAGGGTACCAATATGATAATCTGCCGAAAATATGAGAAATATCCTAGGGACAAAAGATGGTAAACACGAGTAATAACACGGAGGGAGAGATGACCAATTAAGAGAATGACTGAGGCCTACAGTCACCACGTAATCCAAAGTTGTCTCACCTTCACCATATACTACTCTCGGAATGCACAATACACACAGCACCATATGAAAATAAATTTGAATACTGTCTCCACTCGATCATCCGGACTATATGGGAACGACCCCCAGCCGGATTATCACATTTTTCGGATAATGGTACTTTTTCACCTACGAGTCCAAAAGTGACAATTTCCAACTACTGTACTTTTATACTACAAACAACATAATTTGAATTGTCTTGCCACATATAATTATTAAATATTGAACTAGAAAGCTCAACTTACCTTATTGGTGTTCGTCTTCTTGATTGATGCCACACATCTTGAAGTTAAGAATTCTTAACAATTTACGTAACCTATACTAACACAACACTAAAATTAACACTTAAAATTACTGTACAGTTCATTAAGCAAAGTTAGTTTTGACTGCCAGCTGCTGAAGCCTCACTGGTTGAAGGCATTTGGGTTGCCTGTGAGGCCTCGCTTGTTGAAGGCGCTTGCATGCGCCTCACTTGTTGAAGCGCTTGCATGTCCTCACTTGTTGAAGGTGCTTGGCTTGCCTGTGACGCCTCACTTGTTAAAGGCGCTTGCTTGCGCCTCACTTGTTGAAGACGCTTGGCTTGCCTGTGAAGCCTCACTTGTTGAAGGCATTTGGCTGCCTGTGATGCCTCACTGGTTGAACAACACATAACTTGTCTTTAATTGCTAGGACAACCTTCTTCCTCTTAACACCTCCAGAACGATTGATGCTGCTACCAGACATAGTCTTGGCCAAAAATGTTCAAAGTTACTATAAAATAAAAAAGTTTTTTAAAAAAATATTTCACTAATGGCGCAGCACTGTGTATAACACGAGGGACGGACGCACATGGGTTGACCAGTGTTGGACGGGTCCACTTGGGGTGGGGCAGCTATAGTGCGTTACGTAGGCCGCCAGGAGGAAAAAAATTCACAATATTTTTGAAGGAAACTTCAGCCTGTGCACATTACTTTTAGGAAACTTATTTATTTGTTATTACATAATTACTAGTACTTATTTCATTTATTTTTGGCTATAATTAAGTGTTCTAAAATTAATGGTAATTCCTGTACCTAGGTGGTCCCTTCCGACGCACCCCTCCCACCCTCCCAACACCAAACACCCCCTCCTCCACCATGCGTCTAGAGCCACAGACAGGATTAATACGGTATGGCCGAATATTCATCCGGCCAAACCAGCTTTTATCCGGTTCCTGTGGCCATTTTGACCAGATATTGTGATAACTTTATCCGATCACAATTTTGGCCGTATAAGGGCGTTTTCCGGATGTTTGATTCCCGGATAATCACGGGGTTACAGTATTGAAAATAGTGCAAAGTTACTGTACCAAAGCCAAGTACGCTTACCACAAATTTACGATCTGGTACTAGTACCTGAGTGAAGCATCCCGGACAGGCCCCCATGAAATGTGACGGTAAAGTGTTGGAGTGTTGATGTTCGGCAGTCTTCAAGGGCAGGGGGACAATGCCTTGTCACATGTACAGGAAAAAAAAAGAAACTGCTTGCCTGTTTGTCTGTGGTAAGGTAATGGGAAGACACACAAAACACAAAGTATAGACAATGAAATTTTAATTACTCTAGAAAACAAGATATGAACAAAGACAATCCCTTGGCTTACGTAAAATTCAAAACAAGTCAACAAACAAAACAACATGAATAATTAATGGCTGTAAAATTTACTCTAAAACAAAATAAAGTGCAAGAATAAGAATAATATTAATCAGGTGCTGAGAATACTGGCTTAAGCTGCCACCTCCCTTAGTACACGACAGCCAGAGCTTTGTCTACCAGAGAGAGATGTCAACTCCAAAGAGCACAAAGATATTCTGAGGAGTACGGCGTGTGCTGGCCCAGACGTCGACTCAGGTAGTGGGCGTGAGTGCAGGTGCGGCGACACACCAGCCAATCAGGAGCAGGCAGGCGGAGAATGGGTAGTTTGCTCGTTGAAGGCGAGCGGAGGCCGGCGTGTCTGATGGTGCAAGGTACGCTTTGCTTCCTGGGCAAAAAGTTTGGCGATACTGGTGGACGTATCTTCAATATAGTATCTTGTACTTGAATGACGTGAATTATGTAGGGAAGAGCAGGCTCAATCTCTCTTGAAAGTGATTATCGTCACAATATAATTTGATGTAAATCGAATATTTAAGAGAGATTTATGTTACTGGATCTGGCTTAAACACCAGCCTACTGAAGGGTGTACGTATAGACTTAGTCTGCGTTCGTACAGTATGTACCCAGTGCCCTTAGCTTTGTCTGCAATTGACGTACAGTATTTATCCGCCGGTGGAAGAATAATTGTGGAATTGACCATTTTTTTACTACAGCTCTTCGGTTATAAAACAAAATGTCTCAGGGGCTTACTAATAGTGCCTTATTAATGCCAAAAACGAAGCAATGTTTTGCAAGAACTAGTAGCAGAAAATCAACCAGCAGGAGTACAGCCGTACCCAGCATGAGAACAGCTGTACCCAACACAAGAACAGCCGTACCAAGCACCAGAACAGCCTTACCCATCACGAGAACAGCCGTACTTAGCAAGAGAACAGCCATACCAAGTACGAGAACAGCCGTACCAAGCACAAGAACAGCTGAACCCAGCAAGAGAACAGCCGTTCCCAGCACGAGAACAGCCGTTCCCAGCACGAGAACAGCCGAACCCAGCACAAGAACAGTCGTACCCAGCACGAGAACAGCCGTACCCAGCACGAGCACAGTTGTGTCCAGCACTGGTACAACAGCAGCCAGCACCAGCTCAGAAGCAGCTGAACCCACAGCAGCAGCGAACACCAGCAAAGCTGATGCAAACATCTAAAAACATCGTGTGCGGCGTGAACAGTTAGAACAAGTGTTAAATTTAAGTGTGTACACAGTGTTAAAATTAATGTTGCAGTAATTTTAGTGTACAATAGTTTTCATAAACTGCATTGTAGTACTCAACATACAGCAGAACTACATTTTATCAACACAGTGCTAACGGCATAATGCACTACAACACGTATTTACTGTAGAGCATTCACAACTTCACGAAACTTCAACATGGACATAACTCCAATAACAAGGTAAATTTATGAATTACAGTATTTTTTAGTAGAGAAGTAATATATAGGTACAGTATGTAATATGATAATGCATTTTTATTGTGTACAAGAAAAAAAAGGCACTGACACAAACGCCTCTTGAAGGTCACCTCTTGCAACGAATCCAACGAACTGGGGTTGGTCCCATATAGTACGTTGAATCGAGGTTGTACTGTATTGTTAAAATAAAGTCTGGTCATGGGCAACTAAAAAATAAATATTGTATATGACATACTTTAGCTGTGATGGAGCAATTTGTGCAAGTGCCCGTAATTTGAGAAAATTATGGGCACTAGGCAATGGAGCGCTCGGGGTTCATCGCTCTGCTCAAAATTATGGGGCTTATATATGTGACATATATATTATATGCTACGATCAATCAAACAGTGTTTTTGCTGTTATTACACAATATTCACACATTGTATATTCCCATCTACATATGTGTTCACCATAACGAACCACTAAGTTGGTATGGTGAGCCCAAAAAAAACAAGATTGAGCTGCCACACCCAGCCAGCCCTCCCTCACTCCTCCAACACCTTACTCGCCAACATTCCTCCTCCCACCATACTGTTATTGTTTTTATTATACTATTTACCCACATTATGTATAAATATCAACATGTTTTATTCACCATAACTATACAACTAAGCTGGTATTGTGTCCAAACAGTACAGTGGCCACCATACACTGCATGACAAGTCACACAGCAGACTGCAATGCTACGAGTACGACGCCACCTCCCTCACCAAAATGGCTCCTCCCAACATACTCCTGTTGCTGTTATTATACTATATACACACACACATTATACAGTGGTACCTCGTATTATGAGCATCCTTGTTTATGAGTTTTTTGGATTACGAGCAGGATTTGTTCGGAAAATTTACATCAGAATACGAGCATTGCTTCAGAATACGAGGGTGTTGATATTTGTACAGGCTGACCTAGCGCGTGGTGGCACTGCGATCGCCCCTCAGTTTACAATGCCTCGTGCCCAGTGACTATCCCGCCTGAATTCTTCACCAGGATTTACAGTGTTCTGTCGGATATTTGGCCATTTGAGCATAAAAGTTGTTATTATATATCTTGCAATGGGTCCCAAGAAAGCCAGTGGTAAGGTTCAACTTAAGAAAATAGTTGTGAGTAGAGGCAGTAGAGGATGTCCCTTCCTCATTAAGAAAATGTGTGAAGTATGGGAAGAACTGCAAAGTTTTGTTGAAAAAACTCAACTAGATAAAGCTGTAGCAGGCTGTTGCATTGACCTTTTAAATGACAATGTGATGTCTTACTACAGACAAGTGTTAAAATGTAGGTTAAAAAAAGTGTCTTTAGACAGATTCTTAGTAAGACAAGCAAGCAGTGAGCCACAAGCAGAGGTCCTAGTGGTATGCAGGCAAAATGGGCCAGAGAGTGCACACCAGAGAAGTCCTCACTGCCTGATGTTATAATGGAAGGGGACTCCTGTTCCAAACAGTAACTCCTCACCTCCTCCCCCCTCCTCACCATCTTCCATACACCAATAGCAGTCATCAGCAAGGGTAAGTAATAACTTGAACATAGTTTTGTAGTGTAGATTTCGATGAATTAGGAATAAAATTTAGTTTGAAGTGAGGTTTTTGGGTAGTCAGGAACGGATTAATTCATTTCCTATTATTTTTTATGGGGAAATTAGCTTTAGTTTATGAGTTTTTGGATTACAAGCTGTCTCCAGGAACGGATTAAACTCTTAAACCGAGGTACCCCTGTATATAAGTATCTACATTTGTTTTCATCATAGTGAACCACTAAGCTAGTATGGTGAGCAAAACAAGAGTGGCTGCCACACACTCACGCTACTTCGATTCCCTCCCTCCCTCACCAAAATTCCACCTCCCACAATACTACGCACAGTGCTAATTATCACCACAATCCTGGTCACTAAATCCTGTAAATGAATAATTGACCACACGTTTATTTTGTAAAGGAACATATGAAGTCGTTTGAAGATTCCTAGATGGACAAAATAATGTTGTGGTGCTGCATCCTGCCTTTACCTCAGCAGGATGAATTCTACACTCTGAATTCTACTTCTGCTGCTTTTTTACTTCTTTACAAAAGTGATTCTGGACCAATCCTCAAAAATAATCTGTGCGAACCAGGCATTTTTTGTGTTGTAGATGACAGGTAGTCTGTTAATGCAGTTTTTCAATGCTTTTGGGTTGGCAGATTTCCCAACAATTGCGTACTTTGTTCGGTGACTGCCATCTGCGTTACAGCACAATAATGCTGAAATTCTTTCCTTCTTTACCTTGCAACCAGGAATACTCTACTCAAGCCTGAAGGCCAAAGTGTTTCTTTGAAGGCAATTTCCAGTTAAAGCCTGTTTCATCTGCATTGTACACTTAAAACTAGCTTAGATTATTAGATATCATGTGCTGAGAAAGTTTATGCTTATATGCATTAGCACTTCCAACATCTTCACTTAATGCCTCGCCACAAATTTTCTTGTTAATGAGTCATACCTCTCTTTAAATCGACATACCCATTCAATGCTAGCCTTGAAATTGTCTATGTTTAACTTTACAGCAAGTCTTTCAGCTGCATTTCTAATAGAATCAACTGAAACAGCAATTCCTTTCGCACCATGCTGTGTAAACCATTTATATAAAGACGAGTCCAAATCCGTATACTGTACTTAGCAGGCTTCAGTGTTTTCCTGTTGCCTATTGCATCAGTTTGAGCAAAGAATTTCTTAATATTATCCTTCTGTTTTTTTATATCACAAACTGTAGCTTTACCGATTTTGAATTCTTGGGCGAGTCGAGTGAGAGAGTATCCACGCTCTGGTTTCTCTTATCAAGTCAACTTTCTGATAAATTGACAAATGTTTTCTCTTGCTTTATACCTTCAATACCATGAATGCTGCTCTGAGACATCTTGTCAGATTAAATGAGTTCAAACAGTAAAAATTGTTCAAATTTATCACGAAAATCCTTCGCGTGCGAGCCCGACATTTTTACCCCAGGAAGAGGAGAAGCACATGGTGCCAGTCATCTCATCCAGGCCCCACGTGTTGATATGACCTGTGCTTATTTTATAGGCATACTCAAAATTTGATGTACATATTGACTGTTATAAATTGTTTTATTTAAAATATTATTATTATAATTAGTGAAATATTGTTAGTTTGAAGTTGTATGCATTTTATACAGTATAGTTCTGTATTAACCCTTAAGCTGTGCATGGCATACATACACAACAGGATCTGATGGCAAAGTTCAATTTCTCAAAATTGCTCTAACGCTTTTCAATTTTTTGTGCATACTAGCAAATCCTGCAACTTTGTCTAAATGATCACAAACGTAACTTGAAAAATAAGAAAATAAAAAATAATTACTGTATAAAATTGAATATTGAATACTTCAGATTTTGAGATCAGCTGCAAAAATATAAACTATCACCAATTGTTCATATGGTGTTGTTATCCTCGGGCCGGGCTTGGGGAGTAGAAGAACTCCCAGAACCCCTTCAACCAGGTATCAGTCAGAAACTGAATTTTTTGAAGCTGACTCAAAGTTTGAGATAATTGAAGTTGAAGTTATCAACAATGAATAAGGTAGTTCTAATTCATTAATTTACTTACATGTATATGTTTTAATAAACATTGTTTGGCATTCGTACTCAAATATGTGAAAGTTGTAGGTCAATATGTATTGAAATGATGTTAAGAAAAAATAACCTCAAAAAACTAAATACAGTCTCCACTCGATCATCCGGACTATATGGGAAAAACCCCTAGCCGGATTATCACGTGTTCCGGATAATGGTACTTTTTTACCTACGAGTCCAAAAGTGACCATTTTCCAACTATTTTTATACCACAAACAACACAATTTGAATTGCCTTGTCACATATAATTATTAAATATTCAACTAGAAACCTCAACCTACCTTGTTGATGTTCGTCTTCTTGATTGATGCCACACATCTTGAAGTTAAGAATTCTTAACAATTTATGTAACCTATACTAACACAACACTTAAATTAACACTTAAAATTACTGTACAGTTCATTAAGCAAAGTTAGTTTTGACTGCCAGCTGCTGAAGCCTCACTGGTTGAAGGCATTTGGGTTGCCTGTGAGGCCTCACTTGTTGAAGGCGCTTGCTTGCGCCTCACTTGTTGAAGGCGCTTGCTTGCGCCTCACTTGTTAAAGGCGCTTGCTTGCGCCTCACTTGTTGAAGGCGCTTGCTTGCGCCTCCCTTGTTGAAGGCGCTTGCTTGCGCCTCACTTGTTGAAGGCGCTTGCTTGCGCCTCACTTGTTGAAGGCGCTTGCTTGCGCCTCACTTGTTGAAGGCGCTTGCTTGCGCCTCACTTGTTGAAGGCGCTTGCTTGCGCCTCACTTGTTGAAGGCGCTTGCTTGCGCCTCACTTGTTGAAGGCGCTTGCTTGCGCCTCACTTGTTGAAGGCATTTGGCTTGCCTGTGACCCCTCACTGGTTGAACAACACGTAACTTGTCTTTAATTGCTAGGACAACTTTCTTCCTCTTAACACCTCCAGAATGATTGATGCTGCTACCAGACATAGTCTTGGCCAAAAAAGTTCAAAGTTACTATGAAAATAAAAAAGTTATTTAAAAAAACATTTCACTAATGGCACAGCACTGTGGTATAACACAAGGGAAGGGAGCACATGGGTTGACCAGTGTTGGACGGGTCCACTTGGGGCAGCTATAGCACGTTACGTAGGCCGCCAGGAGGAAAAAAAACCTCAGAATATTTTTGAAGGAAACTTCAGCCTGTGCACATTGCTTTTAGGAAACTTATATATTTGTTATTACATAATTACTAGTACTTATTTCATTTGTTTTTGGCTATGATTAATTGTTCTAAAATTAATGGTAATTCCTGTACCCAGGTGGTTCCTCCCGACGCTCCCCTCCCACCCTCCTGACACCACCCATTCACCCACCCACTCCTCCACCATGCGTCTAGAGTCACAGGCAGACGGGATTAATACGGTTCGACCAAATTTTTATCCGGCTAAACCAGCTTTTATCCGGCTCCCATGGCCATTTTGGCTGGATATTGAGAACTTTATCCGTTCACGATTTTGGCCGTATAAGGGCATTTTCCGGATGTTCGAATCCTGGATAATCGCATGGTTACAGTATAGGGAAAATTAAAATGATTTAGGGGATAAAAATGTATACTTTATAAAAGTGATAAAGCCCTAATCTGGTCCCTAATCATCAAAACCGCCTAAAGAGACAAAGAAAATAGAATTTGAAATCTGTGAAAAACTTGGTAAAAAAAAATTCAAAGTCCCAAGTTCTGCCAGTTGTGACTGATTTATTTGGTGACCAATTTCATTCTATCTTGACATAGTTAGGGATGGGTATGCACTCTCCAGGATGTAGAGGTTACAACAAAAGGAGATAATAAACAAAGGAGACAAAAAAAAAAAATGGACATTGCAGAAAGTAACATATTAACATTAGTCAATGCATTTTTATGATATATAACAAAATAGAGCATGATAACATACTCATTATTATTGGTATTATTATGTATTACTCAGAAATGCTATACAGACACTAACTGCATATCTACTTTGTGGACACTTCTTGCTACTATTCTTCTTTGTACATCGGACAAGTGCTTGCATCTCTTTATTACTGCATTATCCCTCATTTCCAGTTAACAGGAGCTGTTCTCCTTATCAACAAAATGTTCTCCTTTTTAAAAAAAATTGTCTAAAATACATTTCTGAAATTATTGGAATGAAACTTTCATGATGCTTAAGCCAATAAGTTGGAGATTTGTTTAACATTTAATATTAATTTTCACATAATTCAAATATTTTTTGCCCAGCCCCAGCTTTTACAGCCCAGGCTGTAGCAGCTTTAGGGTTAATGTATGTGGTTTGTATTACGTAGGCTGTTAGAGAGAGGGGGGGAGGCAGCCGAGAACCTGCCCATACCCACTTCCACTTTCCTGCCCACCCTCCTTACTCCTGCCCACCCTCCTTACTCCTGCCCACCCTCCTTACTCCTGCCCACCCTCCTTACTCCTGCCCACCCTCCTTACTCCTGCCCACCCTCCATACTCCTGATCATCCTCCTTACTCCTGCCCACCCTCCTTACTCCTGCCCACCCTCCTTACTCCTGCCCACCCTCCTTACTCCTGCCCACCCTCCTTACTCCTGCCCACCCTCCTTACTCCTGCCCACCCTCCTTACTCCTGCCCACCCTCCTTACTCCTGCCCACCCTCCTTACTCCTGCCCATCCTCCTTACTCCTGCCCACCCTCCTTACTCCTGCCCACCCTCCTTACTCCTGCCCACCCTCCTTACTCCTGGCCACCCTCCTTACTCCTGCCCACCCTCCTTACTCCTGCCCATCCTCCTTACTCCTGCCCACCCTCCTTACTCCTGCCCACCCTCCTTACTCCTGCCCACCCTCCTTACTCCGGCCCACCCTCCTTACTCCGGCCCACCCTCCTTACTCCTGCCCACCCTCCTTACTTTTGCTCAAAGCACAATACCTTAAAAAAATTATTAAATTTTTCAAAAAATTTACTATGTTTTGGTGGGAAAAATTTAGTCATAGAAACCTTAAATTTGTTTTTTTTTTGCCTTAATAGGTAATACTGCTTCCAGTCTCTGCTCGGCTACCCAGGACGATAGCAAACACAACTTCTGCCCATCAATGATGGTAAGGACAATTTTATTCTTACTGTACTACCAGTGTGTGTGTGTGTATCATGATATTGTCATTAACTAGTGATGGTAAGTATATTTATTATGTTGTCATTAACTAGTGATGCTGAGTGTATTAACCCTTTAAGTGCACTATGATGGGTTGAGTGACTTGCAGTAACTTGTGTTCCACATCTTATGATGCATTGGAGTACAACGCAAGATTTGAAAGGCCCGCGGGGTAGTGGGGGCTCCCATACGCTGCTTAGGGGCTATAGTAAACAGACGCCATTTTGTAAAAAAAATCCAGCTGACGCTACCATCGCGTGGGAGGCATCAGTTACCCAGCAGCCACCATGTCGAGCGCACGGCCGAACGCTTCCCGGGCACGCACCACGTAATCACTCGCCCAAGAGCAAATAACCAGTGAATTATTTTCTGATGGTGAGGAAAGTGATTTTGATGACTGACATTGATAAAGACTAAACACACAATTGACCGATGATAGTAGCACGGACAGTGAAAATGAGATACAGCCTCCTCCCATGGCGAGGCCTATACGCTCACCCATACCACCTCACCCAGTGTCTACTTCTAAGGTGTTACTGGGCGAGAATTTGTCGCGTCTGCAGCGTCTCGCCCAGCCAAGCGCCACCGCATGGAACAACATGAGGCACCAAGAGTAGTGTAGTGATGGGGATGTTCTCGGGTAGTGTACTCACCTAGTTGTACTCACCTAGTTGTGCTTGCGGGGGTTGAGCTCTGGCTCTTTGGTCCCGCCTCTCAACTGTCAATCAACAGGTGCACAGGTTCCTGAGCCTATTGGGCTCTATCATATCTACACTTGAAACTGTGTATGGAGTCAACCTCCACCACATCACTTCCTAATGCATTCCATTTGTCAACCACTCTGACACTAAAAATGTTCTTTCTAATATATCTGTGGCTCATTTGGGCACTCAGTGTCCACCTGTGTCCCCTAGTGTGTGTTCCCCTTGTGTTAAATAGCCTGTCTTTATCAACCCTGTCGATTCCCTTGAGAATCTTGAATGTGGTGACCATGTCCCCCCTAACTCTTCTGTCTTCCAACGAAGTGAGGTTTAATTCCCGTAGTCTCTCCTTGTAGCTCATACCTCTCAGCTCGGGTACTAGTCTGGTGGCAAACCTTTAAACCTTTTCCATTTTAGTCTTATGCTTGACTAGATATGGACTCCATGCTGGAGCCGCATACTCCAGGATTGGTCTGACATAAGTGGTATATAATGTAATGAAAGATTCCTTACACAAGTTTCTAAAGGCCATTCTTATGTTAGCCAACCTGGCATATGCTGCTGATGTTATCCTCTTGATATGAGCTTCAGGGGGACAGGTCTGGTGTGATATCAACCCCCAGGTCTTTCTCTCTGACTCTTGAAGTATTTCATCTCCCAAATGGTACCTTGTATCTGGTCTCCTGCTTCCTACCCCTATCTTCATTACATTACATTTGCTTGGGTTAAACTCTAACAGCCATTTGTTTGACCATTCCTGCAGCTTGTCCAGGTCTTCTTGAAGCCTCAAGCTGTCCTCCTCTGTCTTAATTCTTCTCATAATTTTGGCGTCGTCAGCAAACATTGAGAGGAATGAGTCTATACCCTCTGGGAGATCATTTACGTATATCAGAAACAGGATAGGTCCAAGTACAGAGCCCTGTGGGACTCCACTGGTGACTTCACGCCAGTCTGAGGTCTCACCCCTCACTGTAACTCTCTGCTTCCTATTGTTTAGGTACTCCCTTATGCACTGGAGCGCCCTATCAGTTACTCCTGCCTGTTTCTCCAGCTTATGCATCAACCTTTTATGGGGTACTGTGTAGTGTGGTGATGTTCACGTGCTTCCACCTTATGTGCACGTAGCGGCCGTACTGTGCGTAGACGGGCTTCAGCTCCTGGTCCACTGTGTACATCACTTCCTCGCCGTCGTGCCCCTGTTGCGTCATGCAGGACACCAGGTGTACTAGTGTGGAGTGAGGGTGCTGGTTTTATTCCTCGAATTCCTGCCTTTGACAATAAAGATGGGATTACCGAGTTTTTCCCTGATAATGGAGAGGATATGAGTGAATTTTACACTCATATCCTATTTTATTTTACAGCATTCTATGATGAGCCGCTCATGGAATATATTGTACACCAAACGAACCTTCATGCGGCTCATCTCATTAGAAGAGAGATAACAGAATTTTCACGATTGCAACATTGGAAAACCACCAATGTAGGTGAAATGTATGTGTTTTTAGCAATATGTATGTTGATGAAGCACTGTGTCAAACACGCTATCACAGATTACTGGAGCAAAGATCTGACTATTTCAACACCTTTCTTAGGGAAATATATATCCCGAGATAGGTTTCAGATACTCCTCAGGTGTCTGCATTTTGCAAGTAATGAGGACCGGACAGAGGATGATAGACTTTGGCGAGTGATGCACTATATGAATGAAGTGATTGATAAGTTCAGAGATTTTTACGTACCAGCACAGAAGCTGGTGATTGACGAATCCTTTGTGCTTTTCAAAGGATATGTTTCATTCAAGCAGTATATTCCCTCCAAACAAAACAGATTTGGATTGAAATTCTTTGTACTGTGTGACTGTGAAACAGGATACGTGTTACACATGATTCTGTATTCAGCTAGCGATGTAGACATTCCCGGTAACGACGCACATGGTTTCTCCGGTAGTGTGAAGTCACTGATGGCACCATGGATGAACAAGGGCCACATCTTATACACAGATAATTACTATACACGTCCATTGCTAACTAAGTTTTTGGTTGAAAATAGAACTGTATTGGTTGGCACAGTAAAGGCACGAAGGAGAGAAATGCCAGTGTTTGATGGTAGACTTGCAGTTGGTGAGTGCCAGCTACAGAAATGTGATCAAATACTCTCAGTTCGGTGGAAAGACAAGAGAGAAGTGAACATGCTGACAACCGTTCATGAGGGTACAATGGTGAACAGTGGCAAGGTGAACTGTGTAAAAAAGAACTAATATATAAGCCAGATTGTGTTCTTGACTATAATATCAACATGCGTTTGATTGATAAGGCTGACATGATGATTGGCACTATCGAGTGTGTGCGGAAAACATTGAAATGGACGAAAAAAGTGTTTTTCCATCATGTTGACATGAGCATGTTGACCTGCTATAATATGTATCTGGTGAAAACTGGACGTAAACCTAGTTTCCGTGCGTTTACTTTTACACTTGCAACACAGTTATTAGCAAAGTTTGGTAAAGATGTCCCTGGCATGCAAAGACCAATCATGAACTCAGTGTTGCAGCATGCTGCAACACCCAGGCTCGCTCACATGGAGGCCTTTCAGCAACACAGACTAAAACATTTGTCACCAGCTGGAAAGCATGCAATAGGCCAACGTGAATGCCTAGTATGTAAAACAACAAAAAGGAAAGTACAGAAACGTAAAGTGGTGCAAACATGGTGTGAAGCGTGTGCAGTCCCATTGTGTGCTGTCGACTGCTTCAACGACTACCACTCTCTCCAAGAATTCTAAATGTGCAATAATAGTGCAAAAACCTGTACATAGTGTGTGCTTGTGTGTACATATAATAATGAACATTGTGATTACATAATATAATGGCGTAATGGAAAACATTTGTGTGCACATGTGTATACTCGATGTATGTAACATTTATTGACAATGACTGTGATGTAACATTATGTGCAACACAATTAGTGACTAATATTGCTAATAAAATAGGCCTAAACACTGTAAATAATGCAGCGAAAATAAATTCGTGGCAACTCTGGCTGCTTGAAGACCGCGCGCGACGCCTCTGGGACGCACCGTGTATGAGCGATCTTGCAGGGTGTGATGTCATCGCCCATCTTGTCGGCTCAATTACGTTGTCGGTAAGTTCAATTGAATTTTTTTTTCTCGTGGTCAGGGAACACGACTTAACAGGTTAGGAAGAAAAAATAATATATTTTTTTTTTTTTGGTATGCGCCTGTGGGTGACAAATGCTAAATAGCCCGGAGCCACACAAGGGTTAATCTTGGTGTTTTCATTACCCAGTGATTGTGAGTGTATTCATCATATTGGCATTACCCAGTGATGTTGATTGTATTAGTCATGGTATTATTAACCAGTTTTGTTGAGTGTATTAACCCTCTGAAATGCATTAGCGCCTAATTTCGCTCGATCAAGGGGTGCGCATAACACCTTAACCACTGCACTGTGCCAAACGACAAATGCTTTTCGCCAATAACTGTTCCCACCGACAAAAGTTTTTTTTATTCGTACACGGTCAAAACACGCTCGCGGTAGGTTGGATACAAAATGAACTCTTGGGACCTCCAGTGAGAGGCAGCTTTCTTTGAAAATAATTCCCAGAATGTCCTAGGGCTGCTGGCTGGGTTAGTATTGAGTGAGTAACCATGGAGTGGTGCACGTGCCTCTGGCTCCCAAACACCTGTCCGACGCAGTGTTGAAAGATCACTCTCTGTCGGTGAAATTCAGACCTTATAGCTTGAAGAACATAAGGGTCATGATATTGATGAAGCTAGGCGCAATAAGGACCTAACACAAAGGTTGGATGCAAGTGATACCGCACCTATTAGGACGACACAGCGAGCGTATCCAGTTGTAGCTGTGAACGCCACCCATGCCCACCTATGCCATCTCCAATTTATATAGGTGATACATAGATGAATCATTTTCTGCGTTCAGTGATGATGCATCTGATACAAGTAGCATAGATGAACAGTGTTAGCGGTTTCCATGGTGGTGTTTTCCATAGATATTTTCAAGATTAGCTGAATCTCTTCCAGATTGACTGACACTTGCCATAAATGACTGAATCTTCCAGTCAGGGACCTTACAAAGCAGTATTTTCAAGACTACCTTACACATTACAAGCTTGGCTACATACCACTTACAAGTACTAATGCCAAGGGTGTACATGAGTGCGTTATTTGCAAGCACACAGAACAAAGAAACAGCGAAAATCTATCTGTACCTGGTGCAATGAGAGCAAAGTCGCGCTTTGTACCATGGACTACTTCATTGATTATTACTCACTTCCGAAGTACTGTGTAATACAGTGTGTTACTGTGTAGTGTGTGAAACTATACATATTGTAATCTTAGTGAATTTTTAGCAAGTAATATTGCAACAATAAACATTGTGGATACATTACTGACACACAGTATCACAGTTCCATGGAACATTATGAACGTTCTGTTGTATACATATTGTAAATAACAAAAATATGTATCATATACAATAAAAAAAACTAATAAAACCGCATTGGAAATACATAGAACAAATAATTGAAAATATATTTGTGGCAACTCACAATGCTTGAATGGCCTGCACGCTTGTTTCTGGAAGTTTCTGGTACGGGCGACCAGCCATGATGACGTCACAGCGCACCTTGTCCACGTCCCCACAGCCAAAGTAAGTGGAATTTTGTATTTATTTTTACATAGACATGTTCAGGGTTAAAAAAACATTTTTTTGGGAACACTTGATTTCATGCGCACGGGGAATGTCACAATAAACTCGGCGCATCACAGTTGTTAAGGCACTCGTAGGTATATTGTAGGATTCAAAACTTGGGTACAAGATGGATTCCTGAGGTGTTTGTCAGCTTGAAAAAAATTCCCAGCATTCCCCACGGTTGTGGGCAGGCTCATATTCAAGGTAGCAACCATTTTGTATGTATTCATATTGAGCTCCCAGTCTCTAGTTGGCCATGTTTTTGAGAAAACACTCTCTGATGTTTAAATAGAGGCCATATTCCTTGAAGATGAGCATGCCAGTGATTTTGATAACTCAAATCTGGAAAAAGACCTAAGACAGGTGTCTGATACTAGTGATACGGATATTGAAGTGAATGATGTGGAGAGTGTGTACAGTACACAGCTCTCACAGCCCTGCCATACCGGCCTAGGTCATCACCATCAGTGGAACAACACAAATGAATTTTTGTATGTTCTACTGAACATTTAGTGCCAAATGCAATTTGTTCGGATTATCCGGGAATGCTTTAGAGTAGGGTTCGTTAGAGTGAGGATGCACTGTAATTGAATCACTAATATGCTCACAATACTTTTTGAGTATAGCGATGGATCACATTTTATTATATAAATATATCACACTACACACTATTGAATAATATTACTCGAAAAAAACAGAAAAATAATCAAAGACATTGAAATAATTAAGTAATAATATTTTTGTGGCAACTCCCGCCTGACAGCTTGGGTGGAGCTGACTGCCTCCAATGATTACTCTGTCAACGCCTCACCTTTGCCAGACTTCCTCGCCCTATTGTGGTCAAAATATGTCACAAATTATTTTCTATTTTTCCCATGATCAGGAAACACACATGAACACTTTTATAAGACGTGTTGCAAGCTAAAATCGCAAGAGAGCAGCCCAAGGGTTAACAAAAACCAACTAATAATATCAGGGGTTTCGCGGCCTGATGAGGGTATCGACATAATAAAACCAAAACACGCTGAGTCCCTGATGAAGGTAATGCCATCATCAATTAATGCATTTTTATAAATCCCATTTATTGTCCGAATATTATGGGACTGGTTTTAAATGTGCCCCTTTATATTGTGAACAGTTTGATAGCAAAATGAATGACGTAGCATGAAAATTGAGGTTAGAAAGCTGAAAAGAGTACAGTTCCTCACTAACGAACCCCGTTCTAGCGAATTCCCAGAAGATCCTAACAAATTGAATTAGGTACTAAATGTTCAGTGGAACATACAAATGTTTGATTAAGCGAGGATTGTTCATGCAAGCAGTCACCGAGACCGAGCGTCGGAGGTGGCTGTCATCATCTATGATTCGCCAAAGTGTAAACAGTTATACAGTGTTTTATTATGCTTACCCATTGTTTTTTAGGGATAAATGGTTGAAGGATGATAAAATGGTATCAAGGGTCATTGGTGAGAGTTGTTGTCAGGGGGAGCAAGTGGTGTCAGTAGTTAGGGTTTATTGTTAGGGGGGGCAGGTGGTGTAAGTTATTCTCATGGAAGGCAGGTTGTCAGTGGTGTAAGTTGTCAGGGAAGCTGGAGTAATAGTGGTGTCAGGGGAGGCTGGTTGTGTCAGTGGTGGAAGTTGTCAGGGAAGATGGAGTAACAGTGGTGTCAGGGGAGGCAGGTTGTGTCAGTGGAGAGCTCTGGCTCTGTTACGGACCAAGCCCAGCGTTGTAACACGGAGCTGTGACGACCACGCCATCTGTGAGTCGGCTCCCGAAACCCCCTCCAAATGGACGGCGCCATCTAGTGAGGACAGGATATACCGGCCACAGGGGCTGGTTTCCCGTCTTGATCAGCTCATAACATAGCCGCTGCTGACCTCTGGTGAGGTGGCGCTTAGACAGCAACGCCATCTATGGAGTGGATAGGTGGGCGTTTGTGTCTAAGCCTGTAAGTGAGGTGCCCTAGGGTGTCCCTAGTACTGATGACGTGTCTGATTACAGAGTCGACCTGGGACTGCTGGATTGGACGATGGGCAGTCTACCCAAGGCAGCCATAGACTCTCCACGTGTTTGCTGTAGAAGCTGTGAGTCACCCCCCGGACGAACACTGTTGAGTGTTAGCCTGCCTGTAACGTGGCAGTATTAGGAATCGTCGTACCCGGGGCTGGCTGGTGGAGAAGACTCGCCACTGGGGTGTTGAGAGAGGAGAGTGATCAGCGGAATCACACGAGGCTCCTGTCTAGGGTTCGCAACCCTAGTATCGGTCGGGGAGTGGCCTACGCAGCGGAGCTGATTGGAACCTGCCAGCTACAGGCTGGATTTGTGGTTGAAGGCCTCCACAACGGTGCACCCAGTGGGACTGTGATTTGGCTGGCCTGTGGGCAGGGTAGATTCGCCTAAAGAATCGAAGGGTTCATCGTGAGGCCACAAGAAGAGAACCAGGGCTAAGCATCGTTGAGCACCGTGGAGCATCCTGTGTCTTCAGAGGAAGACCATTCTGTACATTATAGTGTTTATACCCCCCGTGTGACAGTTTATATATTTATTTATTGGTACTGGTAATATATATATTTAAATTAGTGCATTTTTATCCCTTCCCCTTTAATTTACTTGCGTTACGGAACACACCCCTTGAAAGCCACTACTAACTTGGGGCCGGATACCCAAACTCTAATAACATCAGAGAAGAACCCCAGTTGCGACCCAATAGGGCCGTAACGGGCTCGAGTTATCATGTAAATGGCAACACGTGGCAGGCGCCTCCATGCTCCACCTCGATAGTTCACTCACTGTCTGCTTTTCACCAAATTAGCTGAGAAAATGTTACCATTTCAGTTGTTTGCAACACAAAGCTCTATCATATTCCATAGTCAAAATGAACAATTTATAATAAATGGTGGTGTCAGTGGTGAGAGGATGTATTAGGGGGGTGGAAAGGCGTCAGAGAAGGAGGGTGAGTAGAGACACCAGCTGACTGCTACAGCACGTGCCTGCCTCGATACTAAGCTCACTTGCTGCTTTTGACAAAATTAGGAGAGAAAATTTTACCATTTCAGTGGCTTGTAATGCATCGCTCTACCATATTCCGTAGTCAAAATGAAGAATTCATAATAAAGTGTGGGGTCAGTGGTGAGGAGATGTATTGGGGGGGGGGGGGAGGGAGGGGTAAGGAGGCAGCTAGCCTCTATGCAGTCAACATTGGGTCGAGTTTCGTCGAGGTCTGGGTTCAAGGCCTGGTCTGAGGTCTGGCCTGAGGCCTGGTCTGAGGCCTGGTCTGAGGCCTGGTCTGAGGCCTGGTCTGAGGCCTGGCCTGAGGCCTGGTCTGGCCCAAGGCCTGTCAATCTGGCTGCCACCCTCCCCCCCTCACTTCTATACCGCCAACATGCTACAACCCCCCCCCCCCTCCCCTCCCTCACCTGACTACCAGCAGCCGGCCCTGACCCTCCTTCCCCTACCACCGGTGGCCCGCCAACCACCCCTCCTCTTCAGTTTGTTGAGAAAATTATGTGATTTTGCTTTTTTGGATTCAATAATGCTCATATATGTAGAATTTTTAATCCAAATTGTTTGTAAGTGATTGTTCTATCAAATGCCATAGTGAAAATGAAGACTTCATAATAAATGAATTGTTTATGAATATTTATATAGACTGATACAGTTGGCTTATGGAAATCCTGGCCATTACATCATATTTGCGGCCACCAATAACAGTCACATAGTTTTGATTTTAATATGGAATTGTTTACAATTGATTGTTCTATCATGTGCCATGTTCAAAATGATAAATACATAGTAAATAGATTTTCTGTGATTTTTTGTTTTGTTGATAGTGGATGTAGGACCTTTGTTATTTTCACATGAAGGGGAGGGACAGCCTGGGGCTGACGGGTAGAACGAATTCCGCAGTGAAACGAATCGGCCTCGCCTCATATAACGCCTACGCCTCATTCGAATGAGGTTACACTGTATAAACATTTGAGTGTGGTTTGTGCGCTCATGGCCAATGCTGAGCCTTTGTTGCAGTGTGTGCCAGGTCGCCTGCCAGGCCAGCAAAAGAGTTAATCTTCCTTGGAGATTTCAATTTACCGAGTCTAAGATGGAGAATGGCAAACACAAATATCATAGCAGGGAATGACCCGGGAAATAACCAACCACAGGTCAGAGAACTTTTGAGATTCTGTGACAAATTTTCGCTCAATCAACAGATTACAGAACCAACTAGGAACGAAAAGACACTAGACTTGTTATTCACAAACAATGATGAACTAATCAGAGTCATCACAATCTCAGATACTTCATACTCAGACCATAAGCTCATTGAAGTGCGAACTAGCATAAATAACGGTAGTAGGTCTAAGAGACCCAACAAGCGAGAAGGAATATTCAATCAATTTAATTTTAACAATAAGAGGATCGACTGGGAAAAAATAAATGTAGACCTTGCAACCATTCAACGGGAGACGGTCTTAAGCGACAAAACTCCCACACAGGGAATAGCTCAACTGACAGCTGAAGCTTACAAGGTCTGCTTGAAGCACGTGCCTGTGAGGAGGGACAGAAAGAGGACCACTCTAGAAAGAGAACGCAGACAACTGTACAGGAGAAGGAAAAAAATAATGGAAATGCTTCAGCAGATACAACTATCACAAGCAAGGAAAATAAGCCTAAGCAGGGAGATCGAAGAAATAGAACAAACGAAGCGATCATATGAGTCTGAGGAAATGGAATTGGAACAGAAAGCTATACAAGAGATAAGGAAAAATCCGAAATATTTTTTCACATACGCAAAATCAAAATCAAAAACCTCTACCAGTATTGGACCGTTAATTACAAATGAAGGTACGTACACAGAGGACAACAAAGAGATTAGTG
Source organism: Procambarus clarkii (assembly GCF_040958095.1). Lineage (NCBI taxonomy): Eukaryota > Metazoa > Arthropoda > Malacostraca > Decapoda > Cambaridae > Procambarus > Procambarus clarkii. The sequence continues at coordinate 22,184,288 of NC_091186.1, forward strand.
AAATTCTAAGAAGCCAGTATGAGGCTATGTTTAGCACACCAATAAACAACATGAAAGTTGATGACCCAGACAGCTTCTTTATGAATGACATTCAAGCTGCAGATAATATAACGGATATTACCACAAGCTCGGAAAACTTTGAAAGAGAAATTGACAATATGCCTATGCACTCAGCTCCTGGGCCTGACTCATGGAATTCAATATTCATAAAGAAATGTAAAGTACCAGTAGCGAGAGCACTCAGCGTAATTTGGAGAAAGAGCCTGGATACAGGGGACATACCAGCAGCACTTAAATCTGCAGATATAGCTCCGTTGCACAAGGGGGGAGTAAAGCCTTGGCAAAAAATTATAGGCCACTTGCACTAACATCACACATAATAAAAGTATTTAAAACGTCTGTATATAGGGTAATAACACCACAAACAGTATTGTTGGGGGTGAAACTTTAGTGCGTCTGACCTTGAATGTGTGAAGGAAGCAGCCGCCACCTGACTGTGTGTAGCGACGTCTCTTAGTGCCTGAACTAACTATATCAACTTAGTTGTACAGTTGTGGTGAACAAAACATGTAGATACTTACATATAACATCTGTATATAGTGAATAAAAGCAAAAACAGTATTGTGGGAGGAGAATGTGGGTGAGGGAGGGAGGAAGTAGCAGCCAGAGGCGGGCTGCCACTGGTTGCCACTGCCACTCAGCATGCCAACTTAGTGGTTCGTTATGGTGAACACGAATGTAGATACTTATATGTAACGTCTGTATATAGTGAATAAAAGCAAAAACAGTATGGTGGGAGGAGAATGTGGGCGAGTGAGGTGTTGAGGGAGTGAGTGGCAGCGAGTGACTGGCTGGTGTGTGGCGGTCACTCCTCGTTTCTTTTTGACTCATATTAGCGACTTAATGGTACGTTATGGTGAACAAAACATGCAGATACTTATATATAACCTGTGTATATAGTGTAATAATCGACAAAGTTTTTATTCACTGTTTGATGAACATAATAATTGAATCAACAATATGCACACCATATTTTTGAGTACAGCGATGATTCACTCATTTTATTATATAAATATATCACACTACACACTATTGAATAATATTACAGCAAAAATACTATGAAAAATCAATCAGAGACATTGAAATAATTAGGTAATTATCTCTTTGTGGCCACTCCTGCCTGACAGCTGGCGAGCAACAGACCGCTTGGGACGCACGCTGAGTCAGCGCCTGTTTTTTGCCAGACTTCCCCGCCCCATAGCGGGCAATATATGCCACTTACGATATTTTTTATTATTTTTCCCATGATCAGAGAACACAAATTAACAGGTTTAAAAGAAAAAATAATTTTTTTTTGTATGCGCCTGTGGGTGACAAATGCTAAATAGCCTGGAGCCACACAAGGCGTTAAACATAATACAGGGTACATAACACAATCAAATTTGCCCATAGTAGGTAAGCACCATGTAAAGAATTTGGGAATAATGATGTCTAACGACCTAATGTTTAGGGAGCATAACCAAGCAAATATTGCGTCAGCCAGAAAAATGATGGATTACGAGAACTTTCAAATCCAGGGATCCCATCACAATGGTTGTGCTCTTCAAATCACTTGTGTTGTCGCGTCATGAGTACTGCTCAGTACTCACTTTACCCTTCAGAGCAGGAGAGATTGCAGAAATAGAGGGAGTACAGAGAACATATACGGCATACATAGACCCGATAAAGCACCTAAATTATTGGGATCGTCTCAAAGCCCTCCAAATGTACTCACTAGAAAGACGACGAGAGAGATATCAAATAATATACAGTACATATGGAAAATACTAGAGGGCCAGGTTCCAAATCTACACTGTAAAATAACAACATACTGAAGTGAATGATACGAAAGAAAATGCACAATAAAACCAGTGAAGAGCAGGGGTGCCATAGGCACAGAGAACACTGTATAAACATCAGTGGTCTGCGGTTGTTCAACATTCTCCCGGCAAGCATAAGAAATATTGCTGGGACAACCGTGGACATCTTCAAGAGAAAACTAGATAGGTTTCTCCAAGGAGTGCTGGACCAACCTGGCTGTGGTGGGTATGTGGGCTGCTCCAAGCAACAGCCTGGTGGACCAAACTCTCACAAGTCAGAGTTTGAGGAGTAGAGAGTACTCCTCAAGTACTTCCAGTAGAGTAGAAGTAGGAGTAGAACAACTCCCAGAATCCCATCAAGCAGGTAAACCGGCTCTAGATACAATGAAGATAAGCCTTAGGCTGCACAATGAAACTTCTAAAAGCATCTGTATTGCTGCTGCCTCTAATATCAACTGGGAGTTTGAAATAGGTGACATAGTGAATATCAACCTTGCAGTGCAAACATTTCTTCACAAAACTTTTAGCCTTGCCTTAAGGCTACCTTGAGGTGTTTTCTGGGCTTAGCGTCCCCGCTGCCTGGTCATCGACCAGGCCTCCTCGTTGCTGGATTGGTCAACCAGGCTGTTGAATGCGGCTACTCGCAGCCTGACGTATGAATCACAGCCTGGTTAATCAGGTATCATTTAGAGGTGCTTATTGAGTTCTCTCTTGAACATTGTGAGGGGTCGGCCAGTTATGCCTCTTATATTTAGTGGAAGAGTGTTGAACAGTATCAGGCCTCTGATGTTGACAGAGTTCTCTCAGAGTACCTATTGAACCTCTGCTCTTCAACGGGGGTATTCTGCACATGCTGCCGTACCTTCCGGTCTCAAATGATATTATTTCTGTGTGCAGATTTGGGACCAGCCCCTCTACTATTTTCCACGAGTAAATTACAGTAGTTGCATGTCTCTGCACCTTTTCCAGTTTGTTGATGTGCTGCTTAAGATATGGGCACCATACAACCACTGCATATTCCAGTTTTGGTCTGACAATAGTTGTGAATAATTTCTTTAGTATTTTGCCATCCATGTATTTAAAAGCAATTCTGAAGTTAGAAAGTGTAGCATTGGCTCTTCACACAATGTTCTTTATGTGGTCCTCAGGTGATAGCTTTTTATCTAGAACCACTTCTAGATCTCTTTCTTTATCCGAATTCTTTAAAGATTTCTCACATTTCATAGAGGTGTCTGAATATAAAGTGAAAAAAATGCCAAAGGAGCTAAGTAAGAACAAAGCATTTGGTCCAGATGGAGTTTCACCATGGGTTTTGAGAGAATGTGCACTTGAGCTCAGCATTCCACTTAACAGATTTTTTCAGGCATCCGATATTAGAGGCAGCAGCAATCTACAACAGTGGCAGCAGGGAAGATCCCATCAAATATAGACCTGTACCATTGACAAGTGTTACTGTATAGTGAAAATTTTGGAAAAAACCAGCGTTGAATGTAATGAAACGCCATTTTCTGGGTGAGACCCGGAGGCTCCCCGGAGCTTTACCAGGTTGATATGCTAATGTCAGACTTTGGCATCAGTCATGTGTATGGAGTTCAAGGGCCTACCGGGGACCACGGCCAGAACCTGGCCCCCTCAGAGAGGCATAAGCAACAGGGCTCCATTAAGGAACATATAATCTCTTCCCACAACCAGACCATCACCAGAGAAGTCTTATCAAAAAACACGGAAATCATCGATACATACAGCGATAGCAGGCGGCTTGATATCTGCGAGGCACTACACATTAAGAAGTCGATACCAACAATCAACAGCCAATTAATGCACAACTATATTCTACCCACTTCAAGACTCCGCACCAATATAGAAGCATCAAGAAATATGGGCCAATAGGCCCATTGCAGTTACTTACATTCTTCCTTTTAACTTACAAAATATTATACCCATTGTTTCGTGTTCTGTCTTGTGTTGAAAATTTGTTTTCACCTCATCCAAAACTGTTGTAACATATCACCTCACCCAAATGCAGGTATAAAATCAAAGCTGTTTAACCCTTACACTGCTCAGGGGTCCTGGGGACATTTACACCCCTGTGCGCAAGAAAAAAAAAAAAAATTCAAAATTTTTTTTTCGTCTTCTAGACATGTTAATTTGTGTCCCCTGAGCACGGGAAAAATAAAAAAAAAAGTCGTAGGTGACATATTTTGGGCGCAATTGACCGAGGAAGTCTGGCAAAAAGTGGGCGTTGACAGAGCGGTCGTTAGACCCGGTCAGCGTCACCTGCGCTGACAGATGGGAGTTGCCACAAAGATATTATTACCTAATTGTTTCAATGTCTTCGATTGATTTTTTCTTAGTTTTTTTGCAGTAATATTATTCAGTAGTGTGTATTGTAATATATTTATATAATAAAAGTGGTGAATAATCACTATACTCAAAAGTATGATGTGCATATTAGTGATTCAATTATTATGTTTATAAAACAATAAACAAATAGTTTTGCTGCTATTACACTCTATACACAGGTTATATATAAGTATCTGCATGTTTTGGTCACCATAACGAACCACTAAGTTGGTATTGAGAGTCGAAAAGCAACGAAGAGTTACCACCACACACCAGCCAGCCACTCGCTACCACTCCCTCAACACACGCACTAAACTTTCTCCCCCAACAATACCATTTGTGGTGTTATTACACTATATACAGACATTATATATAAGTATGTATATATTTTGTTCACCACAACTGTACAGCTAAGCTGATATAGTTAGTTCAGGCACTAAGAGTCGTCGCTATACACAGATGGCGGCTGGCGGCTCCCTCACTCATTCAAGGTCACACGCACTAAACTTTCTCCCCCAACAATACTGTTTGCAGTGTTATTACCCTATATACACATATTATATATAAGTATCTACATGTTTTATGCACCGTAACTATACACCTAAGCTTGTAGTGCGCCCAAAGTGCATAGTTGCCACCCTCTAAACAGCTAGGCAAATCGTGGAGACGACGTCACCTACGTCACCCATATGGCTCCTCCCAGCATAATCCTTTTGCTGTTATTACACTAATACACACATTATATATAAGTATCTACATTTGTGTTCACCATAGAGAACCACTGACCTGGTATGGTGAATGCAAACAATAACAGGTGGCCACACAGTCAGTAAACGATGCTGTCTCTCTCCGTCTCAGCATCACTCCTCCCACAGCGCTAATTTTTACAACATTCCTGCTATTATCACAACCCTGGTTATTTATATCACAGTCAGGGGTCATCTGTAATATTGTCATCGCTAAATAATAACAATTATATATTTATTTTGACATTTTTCGGCGATGCTGTGGTCACAAGCTGATGCTGCGTGCGCCAGCCTTGGTTGCTCCAACAGTACTTTGCCTCTTACACCTGAGAATATTGCCCACGATTTAAAAAAAAAATGGTGTCTGTTTACAAGAGCCCTGAGGAAGCTTCTGTGAACCCTGTGTAGCCGCGGGCCATTTGAATCGGGCCTGGCACCCTATGGCGTATATATACTCCATGCACACCGTGGGACATATTACTCAGGGCGTATATATACACCATGCGCAGTTTAAGGGTTAAACTCGGTTTAGTGTTTGCAAGTTATAGTTGTGTGTGTGTGTAAACTAAAGTCTTTGAAAATGTAATAAGTTATTACGAAACGCGTTCAAGTGTCGCGTCAAACTAGAAATAAAAATGAATTTTGGAGAATTGATTTTTCAATTACCATCAACAGTGAAAAGAAATATAAGAAATATTGAGAAAATTCGTGTTAGAATTATTAATCTTACTTTTTCGGTCATATTTAATAATATATGTCTACAGGAAAGAATGCTACCAAAACATACTAATATATATATATATATATATATATATATATATATATATATATATATATATATAAATATATATATATATATATATATATATATATATATATATATATATATATATATATATATATATATATATTTCTACAGGAAAGAATGCTACCAAAATATACTAATATATATATATATATATATATATATATATATATATATATATATATATATATATTAGTATATTTTGGTAGCATTCTTTCCTGTAGACATATATTATTAAATATGACCGAAAAAGTAAGATTAATAATTCTAACACGAATTTTCTCAATATTTCTTATATTTCTTTTCACTGTTGATGGTAATTGAAAAATCAATTCTCCAAAATTCATTTTTATTTCTAGTTTGACGCGACACTTGAACGCGTTTCGTAATAACTTATTACATTTTCAAAGACTTTAGTTTACACACACACAACTATAACCTGCAAACACTAAACAGATTTTTTACTATGCTATAATTCAAATGTTTTTCATTTTATATACCTGCATTTGGGTGAGGTGATATGTTACAACAGTTTTGGATGAGGTGAAAACAAACTTTCAACACAAGATAGAACACGAAATATTGGGTAAAGTTAAAGGGGAAGAATGGGATAGCCCCATAATGGAAAAGACTGTCACAGCAATGATTGACAACGCTGATGCTGAAAACAAAGCCCGCCTCCTAGCGGTAACAGCACCCCACGCTGGGGATTTTTTATTTGCTGTGCCCAATGCAGCCCTGGGAACTCGCCTCAGTCATGACGCTCTCCGCATTGGAGTTGCCCTTCGCCTTGCCGCCCCCATCCTCACCGAACATAGGTGCATCTGCGGAACTGCGATGGCAGACCAATATGGTCGTCATGGTCTGGTATGTCGTAAATCACAGGGTAAAATTGCAAGACATGAAGAAGTCAACGACATCATCAAGAGGAGCCTCGCCACAGCCCGCTGTCCGGCACAAAGAGAACCACACTTATCCAGACCTAACGACCCTCAGAAGCGCCCTGATGGGGTCACCTTGCTACCTTGGAAGGATGGTAAGCAAGTGGTATGGGACTACACGTGCGCTGCCACACTGGCGAGTACCTACCTCCACTACAGCACACGTGAAAGCGGTGGTGCTGCTTCTTTCAGGGAATCGCAGAAAATTATTAAATACAGAGGTCTAGCACACTGCTACAGCTTTGTTCCGATCGGCTTGGAGACCCTCGGTTCGTGGGGAAAATGTGCATTGAAGTTCCTGAAGGAATTGGGGGACAAATTGATCAGCGCTACAAAAGACCAGAGAGCAAAAAGTTTCTTGTTCCAGCGCCTCAGTGTTGCGATTCAGAGGGGAAATGCCTGTTGCGTCTTGGGCACTAGTCCAACTTCAGAGGAATTCGAAGAAGTGTTTGACTTGCAACAATGATCGAACCCGTCTGTGACATTCATCAATGTTTCCCATTGTTGTGTTTTTCAAGAGATCCATAACCTTTAAGCACCTTTTTGCATTATTATTTTTGTATCAACCCATGTATATCTTGTAACCATCAAATGCATAATAAAGCACAAAAAATATTTAAGGAAGGGGGTGGTAGGAGAAAAGCACACAGAAACTGTATTGGAGGGGATCTAAACATTCCCTCTAATGCGTTATGCGTGGTTTCCTCCGAGGCTATGGGTCCCCCTTCTTCCAGCTAGAGGTGGTACTATATATATATATATATATATATATATATATATATATATATATATATATATATATATATATATATATATATATATATTAGGATATATATATATATATTATATTCTTCCAGCTAGAGGTGGTACTCCCTTCTCTATATTTTATATATATATATATACTGTATATATATATTATATATATATATATATATATATATATATATATATATATATATATATATATATATATATATATATATATATATATATATATATATATATATGTCGTACCTAGTAGCCAGAACGCACTTCTCAGCCTACTATGCAAGGCCCGATTTGCCTAATAAGCCAAGTTTTCCTGAATTATTATATTTTCTCTATTTTTTTTCTTATGAAATGATAAAGCTACCCATTTCATTATATATGAGATCAATTTTTTTTATTGGAGTTAAAATTAACGTAGATATATGACCAAACCTAACCAACCCTACCTAACCTAACCTAACCTATCTTTAGGGGTTAGGTTAGGTTAGGTAGCAGAAAAAGTTAGGTTAGGTTAGGTTAGGTAGGTTAGGTAGCCGAAAAACAATTAATTCATGAAAACTTGGCTTATTAGTCAAATCGGGCCTTGCATAGTAGGCTGAGAAGTGCGTTCTGGCTACTAGGTACGACATATATATATATATATATATATATATATATATATATATATATATATATATATATATATATATAATATATATATACAGTATATATATATATATAAAATATAGAGAAGGGAGTACCACCTCTAGCTGGAAGAATATAATATATATATATATATCCTAATATATATATATATATATATATATATATATATATATATATATATATATATATATATATATATATATATATATATATATATATATATATATAGTACCACCTCTAGCTGGAAGAAGGGGGACCCATAGCCTCGGAGGAAACCACGCATAACGCATTAGAGGGAATGTTTAGATCCCCTCCAATACAGTTTCTGTGTGCTTTTCTCCTACCACCCCCTTCCTTAAATATTTTTTGTGCTTTATTATGCATTTGATGGTTACAAGATATACATGGGTTGATACAAAAATAATAATGCAAAAAGGTGCTTAAAGGTTATGGATCTCTTGATAAACACAACAATGGGAAACATTGATGAATGTCACAGACGGGTTCGATCATTGTTGCAAGTCAAACACTTCTTCGAATTCCTCTGAAGTTGGACTAGTGCCCAAGACGCAACAGGCATTTCCCCTCTGAATCGCAACACTGAGGCGCTGGAACAAGAAACTTTTTGCTCTCTGGTCTTTTGTAGCGCTGATCAATTTGTCCCCCAATTCCTTCAGGAACTTCAATGCACATTTTCCCCACGAACCGAGGGTCTCCGAGCCGATCGGAACAAAGCTGTAGCAGTGTGCTAGACCTCTGTATTTAATAATTTTCTGCGATTCCCTGAAAGAAGCAGCACCACCGCTTTCACATGTGCTGTAGTGGAGGTAGGTACTGGCCAGTGTGGCAGTGCACGTGTAGTCCCATACCACTTGCTTACCATCCTTCCAAGGTAGCAAGGTGACCCCATCAGGGCGCTTCTGAGGGTCGTTAGGTCTGGATAAGTGTGGTTCTCTTTGTGCCGGGCAGCGGGCTGTGGCGAGGCTCCTCTTGATGATATCGTTGACTTCTTCATGTCTTGCGATTTTACCCTGTGATTTACGACATACCAGACCATGACGACCATATTGGTCTGCCATCGCAGTTCCGCAGATGCACCTATGTTCGGTGAGGATCGGGGCGGCAAGGCGAAGGGCAACTCCAATGCGGAGAGCGTCATGACTGAGGCGAGTTCCCAGGGCTGCATTGGGCACAGCAAATAAAAAATCCCCGGCGTGGGGTGCTGTTACCGCTAGGAGGCGGGCTTTGTTTTCAGCATCAGCGTTGTCAATCATTGCTGTGACAGTCTTTTCCATTATGGGGCTATCCCAGTGGGCCTGCTTGTGGTCTTTTGGGACTTGTGGTCGGGGTTGAGGGTGTGCAATGGTGTCCCATTGTCTGGCTGCTTCGATGAACGTTTGATCATGAGTTCCCGCTGTCTCTCTCATACGCTCTGGTAGGATCTGCCCTACCAATTCGTTGGCTGCTGTACATGAGGATAAGAATGCTGGAAGTGCTACCTCAGTTGCCTTTCGTATGCCTATCCCTCCAAATCTCACTGGTAGTGTTGCTTGGTCCTACTGACTGTCATCTAAATCTAGGTTGAGCGCCTTCCTGAATATTGACCTGAGGAGCTCATCATATTGATGTAGAAGTGGGTTGCCAAAAGTTGGTGCACACCTTAAGAAGTATGTTAGCCTGGGCAAGGTAAGGCACTTTGTGAGAAGGTAGAGGGCATCGTGGGAGTCCAAGTCCCCAATTCTCTCTTCCATCCTCTTTAGGTCTCTAAACTTTTCGTCAAGGACTGCAGCAATGGCATTGTGGCCCAGAGGTGCTCCGAGTAGTGTGCTGTCGGTAGGTTTAACGACTGAGGCTTCTGGTAGAACTGATTTCACTGCTCTAATGATTACTTCACTAGATGCAATAATATCGCACTTGGAGGGGTTAAGAACGAGACCAATGGACTCCCCCCGTGTCTTCACCAGCTGTAGGTCTTCTAGCAGGGAATCTTGTGTGCCTGCCAGAGTGCCATCATCCAGGAACCAGATGTTGAGCTCGCTGGACAGTCTGGTTGTAATTTCTCGAACCGCTATGCAAAAGAGGAACGGTGCAAGTGGGTCACCCTGTTGAATTCCCTCTGCTGAGGTGACTTCATGTTTGCCAAACAGGAGGGTTGAGTCTTTGCTGTAGCCTGCTGACACAAACGGGAGAATGCTTGGGCAATGTTCCTGGACTGCAGTGAGGATTGCTTCCCTTTTGACCGAGTTGAAAGCGTTTTTAAAATCTAATTTTACTACTGCCTGGTCTTCAGTAAGAGAGCTAATGTAGGCTCGTGCAGCATGAGCCGCTGCTTCACAGCCTTGGGGGACTCCAAACCCCAGCTGGTTGGGTTGCAGCATGGTGGCTGCTTCCGTTCGGATACTTCTGACAGCAGCCCTTGCAACTAGGCGGCGAAGGGTATTACCAACGGCAATGGGTCTGATCCCTCCCCCCTTCTTTTTAAGGGCACATAGGGATGCACCAAAGAAGAATGGTTTGATTTCATCAGGGATTAACCCGGCGAGGCAGTTGTTGACAAACGATGTGATTTCTGTCAGGAGCGCTTCTGCAGCTGGGCCAAGAACAGGGTTCACCATTTCCTTCACATGTTGAGGTCTTACCCCTGTGTAGCCTCCTGAGGAGTCCGGGGAAAATGAAACGATAGCTTTATAAACTTCTGACTCCCGGAGGATGAGAGGTTCCTGGTTAGGGGCGAGCCTGACCTGTGGGGGAGGTCCACCTACGGCCCTGAGGGGGTGTTTTTCTCTCAGTGCTTGGGCTGTGGTTTCATCCCTGGGCAAAATTTTGTCCTCACTTGTGATCAACCTGAGTGCCCCGACTGTATTGCCCTCTTCAATTTTCTTGCTGACTTGGGTACCTAATTTTCTGTTGTCGCTGATTGTCGTACTTGGTCTGCCTCGGCGGTGTTTGGTGTGTTTGGGGAGGCGGACTAGGTTGTCAGCCCTAGGAAAATCCCTAATTGCTTTATTGACGGATGAGGCCAGTGTCTTGCCTCCTCTGTCTGGTACACCTAAGCATGCATTGCCAAAAAGTAACAGATTGTGCCAGGCTTTGATGGTATCAGGTGCATCAAGGTTATTTGACCCTCTGTTGACTTTTGCGATGAGGTCCGTGTATTTCCCTGCAGCAAAAGGGCGAGAGGCCTTTGGGATGTGGGTGAGTGTCCTGGTTGACGTTGCTTTAATTGCCTCTAGCAGGTCGTCTGTTGCAATGTAATCTGTTGCGATTTGTACTGGTGCAACAGGCTCCTGAGTGCTGCCTCCTCCCACGGGAGGCCTCCCTGACCCAGGACCCAGGTATATATATATATATATATATATATATATATAAATATATATATATATATATATATATATATATATATATATATATATATATATATATATAATATACAGTGGCACCTCAACATACGATTGCCCCTACTTGCGATAATTTCGAGTTACGATGTAAATTTCATCGAAAAATGCGACTCGACATCCGATGGTGTCGTCGACTTACGATATTTGTTGGTACACGTTCTGGTCGACCGAGCGATTGGTTCCCAGTCACACGGCCGACCTGCCTCAGTTTACTACAGCTGCTCGCTTAGTGGCGATTGCGCCTATAAAAAATTCCGCTTTTGTGGTGATTTTTTGCATTTTGAACATAAAAGTAATTATTATATACCTTGCCATGAGTCCCAGGAAAGTCAGTGGTAAGGCTCAACATATGAAAACCCATGTAAGGATGAGCATATAGCAGATACAAGAGTACAGAATGTCTCTTCCTCAACAATTAAGAAAATGTGTGCAGCATGGGAAGAATTGCAAACCTTTGCTGAAACGACTCGCCCAAATCAAGCTGCAGTAGGTCGTTGCCTTAACCTATTCAATGACACTGATGCATCATTACAGACAAATGTTAAAATTAAGGGAACAACAAATGCCTCTTGACAAATTTGTAGTGAGACAAACAAGCACTGAATCATAACCAGGTTCTAGTGGTATTCGGGCAAAACGTAGGAAAGAGAAAACCCAGAGAAAACATCACTGCCTGATGTGATAATGGAAGGGGACTCCCCTTCCAAACAGGAACAACTCTCCTCCTCCCCCCTCATCACCATCTTCCATACGCCATCAAGAGCCCTCCATAAAGGTAAGAGACACTTTGGTACTGTATTGTAGTTAGAAAAAAACATTGTATTCAGTATAAAATGTATTTGTATGTTAATATTTTGGAGGGTGGGGAACAGATTAATTCAATTCCCTTTATTTCTTATGGGAAAAATCGCTTCGACTTACGATCCGTCTCTTGGAACGGATTAGCATCGGAAGTCGAGGCCCCATTGTGTATATATATATATATATATATATATATATATATATATATATATATATATATATATATATATATATATATATTTATATATATATACTGTACTTTATAAATCAAATAGATAAGATTTGGTGGTCTTATCACCACCAAATCGACTAAGCCCAGATTTGTGTGAGACCAATAGTCAATTTATCCATCATGGTTATGTTTGGTGAAGAGTATCACTCAATCTCAACAGTCCTGTAACGTAATTGTGTGTTCCCATAGTAAGTGTAAAATAATCCAGAGTTGTTCAATAAAACCCATGTGTTAAGATGTAACCCACAGTGTACTTATTGTCCAACTTAGACTAAGAATACTTGATCCTTCCCCCATTATCACATACGATACATACATTTCCTTCCATTATTCATAATAAAGTAAGGATGGGTTTTGTTAGTCTGTACTCTCAGGTATGGCTTACAAACAGCCCTGCTGCTGCAATATGTTACCAAAATATATTATCCCATACTCCGGGATATGTTTATAAAAAATATTGGCCTTGCTGTGAATGTGTTAATCTGTCAGTAATATTAACCCTGCTCTGAAATAGCTAATGCAAAGAATGTATAAAAATATTATGTAATTTGTATTAGTAAATAAAGTACTGTAATATTAGTTTTAGTTGTAAATACATCTAGCAAACTAAATATTCTTTTCCACAGGATAACAAGCCAGAGGAATGTTCAGTGTGTTTTAACGATTATGCCGAAAATCGGCTACGACCTCGCACACTGCCATGTGGCCACACATTCTGCTCCCAGTGTATTGACAGTGCTATCAAGAATGGTCAGCTGACCTGCCCCAGCTGCCGTGCCGAGCACGCTGCCACAGCCTCTACTCAGTTCCCAATTAACTATGCTGTGGAGGCTTTAGTTAGGAAACTCAAAAATATCCAGCTAACAACTGAGGAAGTAGTCCCAGCAAAACCTTATGAAGGTCCTGCCAAAGGCATCAGTAAGACGTTACGTTCCATGGTGCAGGAGCAGATGAGCAACATCAGCCGCCTCATTATTAGCTGTGAAGAGGTACTGTCCCAGCTGGGGGAGTACCGGGGGCAGCTGGGGGACTGGAAGACTCATCACCTCCAGCTCCAGGACAGACTCTATGCTCTGGTAGAGCAGAATAAGTCAGCAATGAAACTCTTGGAACTGGAGGATACCAGTGTGGTGGATATGACAACACAAGGAGAGGAAGGGAAGACTCAGCTGCAGGCCATGTTGGGGAGCCTCAACACAGTCAACACAGCACAGGAAGTATTCATGACCATCAATGAAGTTGACCAATGCAACATGGAGGTAGAAAATTGGCTCCGGAAGTGCCAGGAACTCTTCCCAGATGTCAAGACTGTCCACACCTCAGTGAAGGTACGCTGCTGAAGGTCACATTGTTCTCACCCAACTGAGTGTAGTATTGCCTCTATATAAACACTTTTGACATGGACACACATCAAGATGAGAGTAGACTTTATATATAGGAAACTTTTTATTCTAACACCTGAAACATTTTTATTAATAAAGTCAACTGTCATCTTGGTGTTTCTCTACACTGTGGTCAGTGTAGAAAAACATTACTTATATTGTCAAATTACTTTACTCAGTCTGATGCTTCATTATAGTCCAGTTACTTTATTCAGTGCCTGATACTTCATTATAGTCCAGTTACTTTACTCAGAGCCTGATGCTTCATTATAGTCCAGTTACTTTACTCAGAGCCTGATGCTTCATTATGGTCCAGGTTCCACCATTAATGTTTGTGTTGGTAATGACAGGTGCAGGAGACCATCAGGGAAGCCCTGGAGATGATGACCACAGAGACAGGTGCCACAGCTGACCCCGTAAACCTGGGAGACTCAGCCTCCACCATTAATGTTTGTGTTGGTAATGACAGGTGCAGGAGACCATCAGGGAGGCCCTGGGGATGACCACAGAGGCAGATGCCACAGCTGACCCTGTACACCTGGGAGACTCAGCCTCCACCATTAATGTTTGTGTTGGTAATGACAGGTGCAGGAGACCATCAGGGAGGCGCTGGAGATGACGACCACAGAGACAGGTGCCACAGCTGACCCCGTACACCTGGGAGACTCAGCCTCCACCATTAATGTTTGTGTTGGTAATGACAGGTGCAGGAGACCATCAGGGAGGCCCTGGAGATGATGACCACAGAGACAGGTACCACAGCTGACCCCGTACACCTGGGAAACTCAGCCTCCAGCATTATGAATAAAGTTCAGGAAATCACTGGACAGATCCACCAGAAGCAATTAACAGTAAGTTTCTGATTTCCTCTCATAGGTCATATCACAAGATATTGAGTTGCGTTTTTGAGGAGAGGAAGCCTGTTCTTAGGTTTATCGAGGTTCCCCAAGGTCAACTACTGACTTTCCTTAACATACAATGCACAATAGTTGCCTAACTCCTGGATAAATATTTACTGGTAGGTGAACAGACCTAACAGGTGAAAGGAAACATGTGAACCATTTCTGTCCTGCATGGTGATTGAACCTGTGATCCTCTATTGAACCCGGGATCCTGGCCCCCCCTCACAGAGGCACAGAGAGCGGGTGACACTCCACCAAGTGGAGTGGTGGAGTGTCACCACTCTCCATCTTACTGGGAAAGCATCCAGGAAGACAGTGAACCAAAACAAACCACTGCTGGGTTCGAAGTGACTGAAGCCTTGAAACTGCCAACAAACTCCCAAACAATGGCAGCACCAACCCCTTGCCAGTAGAGGGGGGGCTGGACCTACAGGTCCAGCACCAACCCTTGTCAGTAGAAGGGCCCTGGAACTACAGGTCCAGCACCAACCCCCTGCCAGTAGAGGGGGGCTGGAGCTACAGGTCCAGCACCAACCCCCTGCCAGTAGAGGGGGGCTGGAGCTACAGGTGTTGGGAAGAAAGCTTACTCTCTATTAATTGATTGATATTGAGTTAATAGATTAATTTGAATTAATCGAAGGACCACCCTATTTCGACTGAATAGGGAAACAGATAAAGTTAAATGATAAGGACTGAAATACCAGTGCCTATGGATAGGAGAGTATTAAAGATTATTCTTCAAACTTCAATGGGCTGTATAATATTAATGTTCGCGAATAAACTTTCTGTCCTTCACAAAATTGGGGGTTAATACCAGAAGTAATCTACTCCCAGTACGCTTCATCGAGGCTGGTTCTTCCTTGAATAAAAATTAGTAATTCTACTAAATACTATTAAGAAACATTAGATAAACTGATTAATGGTAAAAAGATTATATGTTGATTAACCAAGCAATTACTCTCATTTGACTTTTATGAGGCTAACATATTCCATTAGATATCTCAAATCAAATAAACTAAATCTCTTCGACTGATCTTGAATTTTCTCAATTAAAGAAATAATAGAAAAAGGTTTCAGCTGCTTAGCTGTAATAGTGAACAGAGAGGTAGAGGTGCAATGGCGTCGTCTGCTATTTGCTGCAATACGTGAGTTCCAGCATGGCGTGGGAACATGAGTACTATGACCGGTTACAACACAAGCTGAAATTTCAACTGAATATGCTAATTGGTTACACCTACTATCAAATATCCTCACTATGCCATAAAAGGAATAAATTTAATTCCTTATGGACGTACTTATTGTTTGGGGAGGTCGCGTAGCATAACGATGAACAGTGCACAGTACAAGGATATAAAGAGTACTCAATATAAACAATACTAAGGCACTTAACCTGCTGGTTGTCCACCAAAGCAATCCCAGATTGCTACTGGAGCAATTACACGCTCCTAGGCCGATTAAATGCAAGGGCCTAACGTAGTATTGATGGAAATCGATTCTGCTGGGACGCACGATGTGATTGTTGGCGTCTCTAGCGAAGCAGCTTGGCGAATAATGGCGGCGTCTCTCCGCCCTCCCTCAACTCGTCTCCCGCATTCATAACAGAAGTTACTAATCACGGATAATTCTTTTCCCTGTAATTACTGATGTAATGCATTAATGAGAACCGAGTTGCAATTATAGGGAATTAAATAATATCATTCTCGTTAAGTGGTGTTAATCGAGAAATGGAGAGAAATTTTATTTCCTCCCTAGCATTCGCACGTAACAGATAAAACTGCTACTTGATAATAATTTCAGTTAATAAGTCTCGGTTTTGGATTATTGGGAGCTATATTATCCGTAGTGAATTATTGTATGGAATACTAATAATTTTAGAGAACCACATTCAATTCTCTAACATATTGGTAATAAATATGTTTAGATGGACATTATCTGACGCAATCCTGCCTCTCGATGTCGTGAGAAGATTAGCAGTAGGCTCAGATAAAGAAATATTAATTTATGTTAACACTACCGTTAGTGAAATTAATAACTAATGTAATTAGTATACAATAATGATGTATTATAATACAATGATAGTGTGTCAGTGTTGGAAATTTCCAACAACAGGTCCAGCACCAACCCCCTGCCAGTAGAGGGGGGCTGGAGCTACAGGTCCAGCACCAACCACCTGCCAGTAGAGGGGGCTGGAGCTACTGGTCCAGCACCAACCCCCTGCCAGTAGAGGGGGAGGGGCTGGAGCTACAGGTCCAGCACCAACTCCCTGCCAGTAGAGGGAGGCTGGAGCTACAGGTCCAGCACCAACCCCCTCCCAGTAGATGGGGGCTGGAGCTACAGGTCCAGCACCAACCCTTGTCAGTAGAAAGGCCTTGGAACTACAGGTCCAGCACCAACTCCCTGCCAGTAGAGGAGGGCTGGAGCTACAGGTGTAGCAATAACTCCCCTGCCACTAGAAAGGGCTGGAGCTACAGGTTCTGCACCAACCTCCTGCCAGTAGAGGGACGCTGGAGCTACAGGTCCAGGACCAACCCCCTGCCAGTACAGGGGGCTGGAGCTCCAGGTTCAGCACCATCCCCCTGCCAGTAGAGGGTGGGGGCTGGAGCTACAGGTCCAGCACCAACCCCCTGCCAGTAGAGGGGGGAGGCTGGAGCTACAGGTCTGGCACCAACTCCCTGCCAGTAGAGGGGGGGTTGGAGCTACAGGTTCAGCACCATCCCCCGGCCAGTAGAGGGGGCTTAAGCTATAGGTCCAACAACAACAACCCCCCTTCCAGTAGAGGAGGGCTGGATCTACAGGTCCAGCACCAACCTCTTGCCAGTAGAGGGGGGCTGGAGCTACAGGTCCAGCACCAACTCCCTGCCAGTAGAGGGGGGGGGGGCTGGAGCTACAGGTCCAGCATCAACCCCCTGTCAGTAGAGGGAGGCTGGAGTCTTCAGGTCTAGCACCAACCCCCTGCCAGTAGAGGAGGGTTGGAGCTACAGGTCCAGCAACAACCCCCCCTGCCAGTAGAGGGGGCTGGATCTACAGGTCCAGCACCAACCTCCTGCCAGTAGAGGGGGGCTAGAGCTACAGGTCCAGCACCAAACCCCTGCCAGTAGAGGAGGGCTGGAGCTACAGGTCCAGCACCAACCCCCTGCCAGTAGAGGGGGCTGGAGCTCCAGGTTCAGCACCATCCCCCTGCCAGTAGAGGGTGGGGGCTGGAGCTACAGGTCCAGCAACAAACCCCTGCCAGTAGAGGGGGGAGGCTGGAGCTACAGGTCTAGCACCAACCCCCTGCCAGTAGAGGGGGGCTGGAGCTACAGGTTCAGCACCATCCCCCGGCCAGTAGAGAGGGGGCTGGAGCTACAGGTCCAGCACCAACACCCTGCCAGTAGAGGGGGGAGGCTGGAGCTACAGGTCCAGCATCAACCCCCTGTCAGTAGAGGGAGGCTGGAGTCTTCAGGTCTAGCACCAACCCCCTGCCAGTAGAGGAGGGTTGGAGCTACAGGTCCAGCAACAAACCCCCCTGCCAGTAGAGGGGGCTGGATCTACAGGTCCAGCACCAACCTCCTGCCAGTAGAGGGGGGCTAGAGCTACATTTCCAGCACCAACCCCTTGCCAGTAGAGGGCGGCTGGAGTTACAGGTCCAGCATCAACCCCCTGCCAGTAGAAGGGGGCTGGAGCTACAGGTCCAGCACCATCCCCCTGCCAGTAGAGAGGGGCTGTAGCTATAGGTCCAGAACCAACCCCTGCCAGTAGAGGGGGGGCTAGAGCTACAGGTCCAGCACCAACCCCCTGCCAGTAGAGGTGGGCTGGAGCTACAGGTCCAGCACCAACCCCCCTGCCAGTAGAGGGGGGGGGGGCTGGAGCTACAGATCCAGCACCAATCCCCTGCCAGTAGAGGGGGGCTGGAGCTACAGGTCCAGCACCAACCCCCTGCCAGTAGTGGGTGCTGGAGCTACTGGTCCAGCACCAACCCCCTGCCAGTAGAGGGGGGGGGGCTGGAGCTACAGGTCCAGCATCAACCCCCCTGCCAGTAGAGGGGGGGGGGCTGGAGCTACAAGTCCAGCACCAACCCCCTGCTAGTAGAGGGGGGGGGCTGGAGCTACAGGTCCAGCACCAACCCCCCTGCCAGTAGATGGGGGGGCTGGAGCTACAGGTCCAGCACCAACCCCCTGCTAGTAGAGGGGGGTCTAGAGCTACAGGTCCAGCACCAACCCCCCTGCCAGTAGAGGGGGGGGGCTGGAGCTACAGGTCCAGCATCAACCCATGGCCGGTAGAGGGGGCTGGAGCTACAGGTCCAGCACCAACCCCCTGCCAGTAGAGGGGGGCTGGAGCTACAGGTCCAGCACCAACCCCCTGCCAGTAGAGGGGGTTGGAGCTCCAGGTTCAGCACCATCCCCCTGCCAGTAGAGGGGGCTGGAGCTACAGGTCCAGCACCAACACCCTGCCAGTAGAGGGGGGAGGCTGGAGCTACAGGTCCAGCACCAACCCCCTGCCAGTAGAGGGGGGCTGGAGCTACAGGCCCAGCACCAATCCCCTGCCAGTAGAGGGGGCTGGAGCTACTGGTCCAGCACCAACCCCCTCTCAGTAGAGGGGGCTCGAGCTACTGATCCAGCACAAACCCCCTGCCAGTAGAGGGGGCTGGAGCTACTGGTCCAGCACCAACCCCCTCTCAGTAGAGGGGGCTGGAGCTACTGATCCAGCACCAACCCCCTGCCAGTAGAAAAGGGAGGCTGGAGCTACAGGTCCAGCACCAAATCCCTGCTAGTAGAGGGGGGCTGGAGCTACAGGTTCAGCACCATCCCCCGGCAAGTAGAGGGGGCTGGAGCTACAGGTCTAGCACCAAATCCCTGCCAGTAGAGGGAGGGCTGGAGCTACAAGTCCAGAATCAACCCCATGCCAGTAGAGGGCGGCTGGAGTTACAGGTCCAGCACCAACCCCCTGCCAGTAGAAGGGGGCTGGAGCTACAGGTCCAGCACCATCCCCCTGCCAGTAGAGAGGGGCTGTAGCTACAGGTCCAGAACCAACCCCTGCCAGTAGAGGGGGGGGGGCTAGAGCTACAGGTCCAGCACCAACCCCCTGCCAGTAGAGGTGGGCTGGAGCTACAGGTCCAGCACCAACCCCCTGCCAGTAGAGGGGGGCTGGAGCTACAGGTCCAGCACCAAATCCCTGCCAGTAGAGGGAGGGCTGGAGGTACAGGTCCACCACCAACCCCCTGCCAGTAGAGGGGGGCTGGAGCTACAGGTCCAGCACCAACCCCCTGCCAGTAAAGGGGGCTGGAGCTACTGGTCCAGCACCAACCCCCTGCCAGTAGAGGGGGCTGGAGCTACAGGTCCAGCACCAACTCCCTGCCAGTAGAGGGAGGCTGGAGCTACAGGTCCAGCACCATCCCCCTGCCAGTAGAGGGTGGGGGCTGGAGCTACAGGTCCAGCACCAAACCCCTGCCAGTAGAGGGGAGAGGCTGGAGCTACAGGTCTAGCACCAACCCCCTGCCAGTAGAGGGGGGCTGGAGCTACAGGTTCAGCACCATCCCCCGGCCAGTAGAGGGGGGGCTGGAGCTACAGGTCCAGCACCAACCCCCTGTCAGTAGAGGGGGGCTGGAGCTACAGGCCCAGCACCAACCCCCTGCCAGTAGAGGGGGCTGGAGCTACTGGTCCAGCACCAACCACCTCTCAGTAGAGGGGGCTGGAGTTACTGGTCCAGCACCAACCCCCTCTCAGTATAGGGGGGGGTGGAGCTACATTTCCAGCACCAACCCCTTGCCAGTAGAGGGCGGCTGGAGTTACAGGTCCAGCACCAACCCCCTGCCAGTAGAAGGGGGCTGGAGCTACAGGTCCAGCACCATCCCCCTGCCAGTAGAGAGGGGCTGTAGCTATAGGTCCAGAACCAACCCCTGCCAGTAGAGGGGGGGCTAGAGCTACAGGTCCAGCACCAACCCCTTGCCAGTAGAGGTGGGCTGGAGCTACAGGTCCAGCACCAACCCCCCTGCCAGTAGAGGGGGGGGGCTGGAGCTACAGGTCCAGCATCAACCCCCTGCCAGTAGAGGGGGGCTGGAGCTACAGGTCCAGCACCAACCCCTGCCAGTAGAGGGGGGCTGGAGCTACAGGTCCAGCACCAACCCCCTGCCAGTAGAGGGGGGGCTGGAGCTACAGGTCCAGCATCAACCCCCCTGCCAGTAGAGGGGGGGGGCTGGAGCTACAAGTCCAGCACCAACCCCCTGCTAGTAGAGGGGGGGCTGGAGCTACAGGTCCAGCACCAACCCCCCTGCCAGTAGAGGGGGGGGGGGCTGGAGCTACAGGTCCAGCACCAACCCCCTGCTAATAGAGGGGGGTCTGGAGCTACAGGTCCAGCACCAACCCCCCTGCCAGTAGAGGGGGGGGCTGGAGCTACAGGTCCAGCATCAACCCCCTGCCGGTAGAGGGGGCTGGAGCTACAGGTCCAGATTCAACCCCCTGCCGGTAGAGGGGGCTGGAGCTACAGGTCCAGCACCAACCTTTGCCAGTAGAGGGGGGCTGGAGTCTTCAGGTCCAGGACCAACCCCCCTGCCAGTAGAGGAGGGCTGGAGCTACAGGTCCAGCAACAACCCCCCCTGCCAGTAGAGGAAGTCTGGATCTACAGGTCCAGCACCAACCTTCTGCCAGTAGAGTGGGGGGCTGGATCTACAGGTCCAGCACCAACCCCCCTGCCAGTAGAGGGGGGGCTGGAGCTACAGGTCCAGCACCAACCCCCTGCTAGTGGAGGGGGGGCTGGAGCTACAGGTCCAGCACCAACCCCCCTGCCAGTAGAGGGGGGCTGGATCTACAGGTCCAGCACCAGCCTCCTGCCAATAGAGGGGGGCTGGAGCTACAGGTCCAGCACCAACCCCCTGTCAGTAGAGGGGGGCTGGATCTCGAGGTCCAGCACCAACCTCCTGCCAATAGAGGGGGGCTGGAGCTACAGGTCCAGCACCAACCCCCCTGCCAGTAGAGGGGGGCTGGATCTACAGGTCCAGCACCAACCCCCTGCCAGTAGAAGGGGCTGGAGCTCCAGGTCCATCACCAACCCCCTGCCAGTAGAGGGGGGCTGGAGCTCCAGGTCCATCACCAACCCACTGCCAGTAGAGGGGGCTGGAGCTACAGGTCCATCACCAACCCCCTGCCAGTAGAGGGGGGCTGGAGCTACAGGTCCAGCACCAACCCCCTGCCAGTAGAGGGGGGGAGGCTGGAGCTACAGGTCCAGCACCAACCCCCTGCCAGTAGAAGGGCCTGGAGCTCCAGGTCCATCACCAACCCACTGCCAGTAGAGGGGGCTGGAGCTACAGGTCCAGCACCAACCCCCTGCCAGTAGAGGGGGGCTGGAGCTACAGGTCCAGCACCAACCCCCTGCCAGTAGAAGGGCCTGGAGCTACAGGTCCAGCACCAACCCCCTGCCAGTAGAGGGGAGGAGGCTGGAGCTACAGGTCCAGCACCAACCCACTGCCAGTAGAGGGGGGCTGGAGCTACAGGTCCAGCACCAAGTCCCTGCCAGTTTTTTTTTTATTATTATTATTTTCTACCACAGACGTGGCCACACATTTACAATGCTAACCAGCATATATACATTTTCTTCTCTCCTCCATGGACAGGGTTAGAGAAGTGTTAAACATATAGTTCAAGGGTTTATTGAACACTCAACCACAGAAGGTGATTCGGTGCTTTTAAAATGCTAAGCTAACCTTCATACGTTAATACATAGATACACAGATTTACGTATGCCGTACATAAAGTGTTAGATGTGTCTTTTACATAGTGTCATTAATGTACATTCACAAAGATGAAATGTAGTTCTGATCAGCTTCCATATATACTTTATACCCATACATATACATACACACACACACTTATATACATATATACACACACACACATGCATTCACATACATTTGTCTCATTTACACTGACAGGGTGAGGTAACTGATAAAGAAACTAGTGTGCAATTAAGCACTTAATCACTGAAGGTGCTTTTACAAGCTCATGTTATATAGTTACATCATATATATACATTGTATGATTGATATATTACATGGTCAATCTTGGATACATGTCCAATATATCATCAAGTGTTCCAGTACTCATATAGTAACTACAGAGTTCAGCATACCTTAGCCCAGGAGGGCGAAAGTCAGTCAGTATGGGACATTCTACAATATAATGTTCAAGAGAGTGCATGTTTTCTCTTTGACAAAGTTGACACATTGTGTACTCGACATTTGGGTTTAGAGAAAGCTGCCAGATACGTCTATATCCCAGGCATATTCTGGCCACTATAACATCACATTGCCGGGTTCTTGTTCTATTAGTCCCATATGTGAATGTCTCCTCACGATATCTATCATAATATTTAATGCTACAACTTTCAGGTCTTTGAGAATTTGTTAGGTCGGTGAGATTTTCATTAGATATTTATTTAAGTATTCTCTTTGTCACTGCTAATGAAACACCCATATCAATTTCTACCACTGGTTTTCTGCAGGCTGACTTAGCAAGCATATCAACAATGTCATGCCTCGAGATGCCAACATGTGATGGTATCCATAGGAATTTAATCTCAAATCTGTTTTCTTTGGCAGCTAAAACATTCATTCGAATATCACTGACTATTTTCTGGGTGTTACTACTATGTGCGTTCAATGCCAGGAGTGCACTCTGCAAGTCACAGTATATAAGTCCACTGCCTTTGTCTTTTAAAAATTCAGTGGCAAGGTATATGCCTACAAGTTCGGTTTGAGTTGTACTTGCCCAGTCATTGACGCGCTTCATTGCTGTATGTACGAGAGAAGATTGTTCAAATATGTTACATGCACATCCGTACATGCAATCCCTGCCAGTAGAGGGAGGGCTGGAGCTACAGGTCCAGCACCAACCACCTGCCAGTAGAGGGGGGCTGGAGCTACAGGTCCAGCACCAACCACCTGCCAGTAGAGGGGGGCTGGAGCTACAGGTTCAGCAACATCCCCCGGCCAGTAGAGGGGGGCTGGAGCTACAGGTCCAGCACCAACACCCTGCCAGTAGAGGGGGGAGGCTGGAGCTACAGGTCCAGCACCAACCCCCTGTCAGTAGAGAGGGGCTGAAGCTACAGGCCCAGCACCAACCCCCTGCCAGTAGAGGGGGCTGGAGCTACTGGTCCAGCACCAACCACCTCTCAGTAGAGGGGGCTGGAGCTACTGGTCCAGCACGAACCCCCTCTCAGTATAGGGGGGCTGGAGCTACATTTCCAGCACCAACCCCCTGCCAGTAGAGGGCGGCTGGAGTTACAGGTCCAGCACCAACCCCCTGCCAGTAGAAGGGGGCTGGAGCTACTGGTCCAGCACCATCCCCCTGCCAGTAGAGGGGGGCTGGAGCTACAGGTCCAACACCATCCCCCTGCCAGTAGAGAGGGGCTGTAGCTACAGGTCCAGAACCAACCCCTGCCAGTTGAGGGGGGGCTAGAGCTACAGGTCCAGCACCAACCCCCTGCCAGTAGAGGTGGGCTGGAGCTACAGGTCCAGCACCAACCCCCTGCCAGTAGAGGGGGGGGGGGCTGGAGCTACAGGTCCAGCACCAACCCCCTGCCAGTAGAGGGGGGCTGGAGCTACAGGTCCAGCACCAACCCCCTGCCAGTAGAGGGGGCTGGAGCTACTGGTCCAGCACCAACCCCCTGCCAGTAGAGGGGGCTGGAGCTACAGGTCCAGCACCAACCCCCTGCCAGTAGAGGGGGGTGCTGGAGCTACAGGTCCAGCACCTACCCCCTGCCAGTAGAGGGGGGCTGGAGCTACAGGTCCAGCACCAACCCCCTGCCAGTAGTGGGTGCTGGAGCTACTGGTCCAGCACCAACCCCCTGCCAGTAGAGGGGGGGGGGCTGGAGCTACAGGTCCAGCATCAACCCCCTGCCAGTAGAGTGGGGCTTGAGCTATAGGAAGAGCAACAACTCCCCCTGCCAGTAGAGGAGGGCTGGATCTACAGGTCCAGCACCAACCCCCCTGCCAGTAGAGGAGGGGGCTGGAGCTACAAGTCCAGCACCAACCCCCTGCTAGTAGAGGGGGGGGGCTGGAGCTACAGGTCCAGCACCAACCCCCCTGCCAGTAGAGGGGGGGGGGCTGGAGCTACTGGTCCAGCACTAACCCCCTGCTAGTAGAGGGGGGTCTGGAGCTACTGGTCCAGCACCAACCCCCCCTGCCAGTAGAGAGGGGGGGGCTGGAGCTACAGGTCCAGCATCAACCCCCTGCCGGTAGAAGGGGCTGGAGCTACAGGTCCAGCATCAACCCCCTGCCGGTAGAGGGGGCTGGAGCTACAGGTCCAGCACCAACCTTTGCCAGTAGAGGGGGGCTGGAGTCTTCAGGTCCAGGACCAACCCCCTGCCAGTAGAGGAGGGCTGGAGCTACAGGTCCAGCAACAACCCCCCCTGCCAGTAGAGGAAGTCTGGATCTACAGGTCCAGCACCAACCTTCTGCCAGTAGAGGGGGGGGGCTGGATCTACAGGTCCAGCACCAACCCCCCTGCCAGTAGAGGGGGGGGCTGGAGCTACAGGTCCAGCACCAACCCCCTGCTAGTAGAGGGGGGGCTGGAGCTACAGGTCCAGCACCAACCCCCCTGCCAGTAGAGGGGGGCTGGATCTACAGGTCCAGCACCAACCTCCTGCCAGTAGAGGGGGGCTGGAGCTACAGGTCCAGCACTAACCCCCTGCCAGTAGAGGGGGGCTGGAGCTCCAGGTTCAGCACCATCCCCCTGCCAGTAGAGGGGGGGAGGCTGGAGCTACAGGTCCAGCACCAACCTCCTGCCAGTAGAGGGGGGCTGGAGCTACAGGTCCAGCACCAACCCTCTGCCAGTAGAAGGGGCTGGAGCTCCAGGTTCAGCACCATCCCCCTGCCAGTAGAGGGGGGGAGGCTGGAGCTACAGGTCTAGCACCAACCCCCTGCCAGTAGAGGGGGGCTGGAGCTACTGGTCCAGCACCAACCCCCTGCCAGTAGAGGGGGGCTGGAGCTACAGGTTCAGCACCATCCCCCTGCCAGTAGAGGGGGGGAGGCTGGAGCTACAGGTCCAGCACCAACCCCCTGCCAGTAGAGGGGGGCTGGAGCTACAGGTCCAGCACCAAATCCCTGCCAGAAGAGGGGGGCTGGAGCTACAGGTCCAGCACCAAATCCCTGCCAGTTTTTTTTTTTCTTATTATTATTTTCTACCACAGACGTGGCCACACATTTACAATGCTAACCAGCATATATACATTTTCTTCTGTCCTCCATGGACAGGGTTAGAGAAGTGTTAAACATATAGTTCAAGGGTTTATTGAACACTCAACCACAGAAGGTGATTCGGTGCTTTTAAAATGCTAAGCTAACCTTCATACGTAAATACATAGATACACAGGTTTACATATGCCCTACATAAAGTGTTAGATGTGTCTTTTACATAGTGTCATTAATGTACATTCACAAAGATGAAATGTAGTTCTGATCAGCTTCCATATATACTTTATACCCATACATATACATACATACACACACACACTTATATACATATATACACTCACACACATGCATTCACATACATTTGTCTCATTTACACTGACAGGGTGAGGTAACTGATAAAGAAACTAGTGTGCAATTAAGCACTTAATCACTGAAGGTGCTTTTACAAGCTCAGGTTATATAGTTACATCATATATATACATTGTATGATTGATATATTACATGGTCAATCTTGGATACATGTCCAATATATCATCAAGTGTTCCAGTACTCATATAGTAACTACAGAGTTCAGCATACCTTAGCCCAGGAGGGCGAAAGTCAGTCAATATGGGACATTCTACAATATAATGTTCAAGAGAGTGCATGTTTTCTCTTAAACAATGTTGACACATTGTGTACTCGACATTTGGGTTTAGAGAAAGCTGCCAGATACGTCTATATCCCAGGCATATTCTGGCCACTATAACATCACATTGCCGGGTTCTTGTTCTATTAGTCCCATATGTGAATGTCTCCTCACAATATCTATCATAATATTTAATGCTACAACTTTCAGGTCTTTGAGAATTTGTTAGGTCGGAGAGATTTTCATTAGATATTTATTTAAGTATTCTCTTTGTCACTGCTAATGAAACACCCATATCAATTTCTACCACTGGTTTTCTGCAGGCTGACTTAGCAAGCATATCAACAGTGTCATGCCTCGAGATGCCAACATGTGATGGTATCCATAGGAATTTAATCTCAAATCTGTTTTCTTTGGCAGCTAAAACATTCATTCGAATATCACTGACTATTTTCTGGGTGTTACTACTATGTGCGTTCAATGCCAGGAGTGCACTCTGCAAGTCACAGTATATAAGTCCACTGCTTTGTCTTTTAAAAATTCAGTGGCAAGGTATATGCCTGCAAGTTCGGTTTGAGTTGTACTTGCCCAGTCATTGACGCGCTTCATTGCTGTATGTACGAGAGAAGATTGTTCAAATATGTTACATGCACATCCGTACATGCAATCCCTGCCAGTAGAGGGAGGGCTGGAGCTACAGGTCCAGCACCAACCACCTGCCAGTAGAGGGGGTCTGGAGCTACAGGTCAAGCACCAACCCTCTGCCAGTAGAGAGGGGCTGGAGCTACAAGTCCAGAATCAACCCCCCTGCCGTTAGAGGGGGGGCTGGAGCTACAGTTCCAGCACCAACCCCCCTGCCAGTAGAGGGGGGCTGGAGCTATAAGTCCAGCACCAACCCCCTGCCAGTAGAAGGGGGCTGGAGCTACAGGTCCAGTACAATCCCCCTGCCAGTAGAGGGGGGCTGGAGCTACAGGTCCAGCACCATCCCTCTGCCAGTAGAGAGGGGCTGGAGCTACAGGTCCAGAACCAACCCCTGCCAGTAGAGGGGGGCTAGAGCTACTGGTCCAGCACCAACCCCCTGCCAGTAGAAGGGGGCTGGAGCTACAGGTCCAGCACCAAATCCCTGCCAGTAGAGGTGGGCTAGAGCTATAAGTCCAGCACCAAATCCCTGCCAGTAGAGGGGGGGGGGCTGGAGCTACAGGTCTAGCAGCAACCCCCTGCCAGTAGAGGGGGCTGCAGCTACAAATTCAGGGCCAACCCTCTGCCAGTAAAGGGGAGCTTGAGCTACAGGTCTAGCCCCAACCCACTGCTTGTAGAGGGGGGCTGGAGCTACAGGTCTAGCACCAACCCCCTGCCAGTAGAGGAGGGCTGGAGCTACTGGTCCAGGACCAACCCCACCCCTCCAGTAGAGGGGGCTGGAGCTGCAGGTCCAGCACCAACCCCCCCCCCCCCCCCTGCCTGTAGAAGGTGAGCTGGAGCTACAGGTCCAGCACCAACCCCCTGCCAGTAGAGAGGGGCTGGAGCTACAGGTCCAGCACCAACCCCCTGCCTGTAGAAGGGGGCTGGAGCTACAGGTCCAGCACCATCCCCCTGCCAGTAGAGAGGGGCTGGAGCTACAGGTCCAGAACCAACCCCTGCCAGTAGAGGGGGGCTGGAGCTACAGGTCCAGCACCTACCCCCTGCTAGTAGAGGGGGGGGGCTGGAGCTACAGGTCCAGCGCCAACCCTCTGCCAGTAGAGGGGGGGGGGCTGGAGCTACAGGTCCAGCACCAACCCCCTGCCAGTAGAGGGGGGCTGGAGCTACAGGTCCAGCACCAACACCCTGCCAGTAGAGGGGGGGCTGGAGCTACAGGTCCAGCACCAACCCCCCTGCCAGTAGAGGGGGGCTGGAGCTACAGGTCCAGCACCCACCCCTTGCCAGTAGAGGGGGGCTGGAGCTACAAGGCCAACACCAATCCCCTGCCAGTAGAGGGGGGCTGGAGCTACAGGTCCAGCACCAACCCCCTGCCAGTAAGAGGGGGACTGGAGCTACAGGTCCAGCACCAACCCCCTGCCAGTAAGAGGGGGACTGGAGCTACAGGTCCAGCACCAACCCCCCCCCCCCTGCCAGTTGAGGGGGCTGGAGCTACAGGTCCAGCACCAACCCCCTGCCAGTAGAGTGGGGATGGAGCTATAGGTCCAGAACCAACCCCCTGCCAGTAGAGGGGGGCTGGAGCTACAGGTCCAGCACCCACCCCTTGCCAGTAGAGGGGGGCTGGAGCTACAGGTCCAGCACCAACCCCCCCCTGTCAGTAGAGGAGGCTGGAGCTACAGATCCAGCACAAACCTCCCCTGCCAGTAGAGGGGGGATGGAGCTATAGGTCCAGAACCAACCCCCTGCCAGTAGAGGGGGGCTGGAGCTACAGGTCCAGCACCCACCCCCTGCCAGTAGAGGGGGACTGGAGCTACAGGTCCAGCACCAACCCCCCCCCCCTGCCAATGGGGGGGGGGTTTGGAGCCACAGGTCCAGCACCAACCTCCTGCCAGTAGAGGAGGTCTGGAGCTGCAGGTCAAGCACCAACCCCCTGCCAGTACAGGGGGGGCTGGAGCTACAGGTCCAGCACCAACCCCCTGCCAGTAGAGGGGGGCTGGAGCTACAGGTCCAGCACCACCCCGCTGCCAGTAGAGGGGGGCTGGAGCTACAGGTCCAGCACCAACCTCCTGCCAGTAGAGGGGGGCTGGAGCTACAGGTCAAGTACCAACACCCTGCCAGTAGAGGGAGGCTGGATCTAGAGGTCCAGCACCAACCTCCTGCCAGTAGAGGCGGGCTGGAGCTTCAGGTCCAGCACCAACCTCCTGCCAGTAGAGGGGGGCTGGAGCTACAGGTCCAGCACCAACCCCCTGCCAGTAGAGGGGGGCTGGAGCTACAGGTCCAGCACCAACCCCCCCTGCCAGTAGAAGGGGGCTGGAGCTACAGGTCCAGCACGAACCCCCTGCCAGTAGAGGGGGGCTGGAGCTACAGGTCCAGGACCAATCCCCTGCCAGTAGAGGAAGGCTGGAGCTAAAGGTCCAGCACCAACCCCATTCCAGTAGAGGGCGGAGTGGAGCTACAGATTCAGGGCCAACCCCCTGGCTATAGAGGATGGTTGGAGCTACAGGTCCATCACCAACCCCCTGCCAGTGGAGGTGGGGGGGGGGGGGGCCTAGAGCTTCAGGTCTAGCAGGAACCCCCTGCCTGGAGAGGGGCCTGGAGCTACAGGTCCAGCACCAACCCCCTGCCAGTAGAGAGGAGGCTTGAGCTATAGGTCCAGCATCAACCCTCTGCCAGTAGAGGAGGGCTGGAGCTACAGGTCCAGCACCATCCCCCTGCCAGTAGAGGAGGCTGGAGCTGCAGGTCAAGCACCAACCCCCTGCCAGTAGAGGGGGCTGGAGCTAAAGGTTCAGCACCAACCCCCTGCCAGTAGAGGGGGGGGGGGGGCTGGAGCTACAGGTCCAGCACCAACCCCCTGCCAGTAGAGGGGGGGGGGGCTGGATCTACAGGTCCAGCATCAACCCGGTGCCAGGCTGGAGCTACAGGTCCAGCATCAACCCCCTTGCCATTAGAGGTAGCCTGGAGCTACAGGTCCAGCACCAACCCCCTGCCAGTAGAGGGGGCTGGAGCTACAGATTCAGGGCCAACCCCCTGCCAGTAGAGGGGAGCTAGAGCTACAGGTCCAGCACCAACCCCCTGCTAGTAGAGGGGGGCTGGATCTACAGGTCCAGCACCAACCCCCTGCGAGTAGAGGGGGGGAAGGAACTGCAGGTTCAGCACCAACCCCCTGCCAGTAGAAGGGGGCTGGAGTTACAGGTCCAGCACCAACCCCCTGCCAGTAGAAGGGGGCTGGAGCTACAAGTCCAGCACCATTCCCTTGCCAGTAGAGGGGGCTGGAGCTACAGGTCCAGCACCAAGTCCCTGCCAGTAGAGGGGGCTGGAGCTACAGGTCCAGCACCAACCCCCTGCCAGTAGAGAAGGGGCTTGAGCTATAGGTCTCCCTCCTCGCTCAGCTCGTTGTCGCCGTGTGGGGGCTTAGTGGGCGGCTGTCGAAGTGTGATGCTCCTTGGGACAGTCCTCTGTCCTTTTCTAGCCTTGTGCTCCTGCTGCCGTCCTCTCCAATTCTGCTGGGCATCTTTTCCTTTTCCTTCTGTTTCGTTTTTCTCCCCCCTCTTCTCCTATCTGCTTGCCGTTTCCTGCCGACCTTTTGCTCGTTCTGGTTCTTCCCTTGGACTTCTTCTATTTTGACGCCCGGGTGCTTGAGGAGGCATACTCTTGCACCCGTAGAACTGTAGTACCCGACGTCGAGAGCGAGGGGAACCTTTTATTGTCAATCCCCCTTTCGTCACTGAACCCGATCTCGACGGACTG
The DNA here is from genome assembly GCF_040958095.1 of Procambarus clarkii. NCBI lineage: Eukaryota > Metazoa > Arthropoda > Malacostraca > Decapoda > Cambaridae > Procambarus > Procambarus clarkii. Next base: position 22,215,282 of record NC_091186.1, read on the forward strand.
TCGGTTTCTTAAGGTGGCGTTTGTGGGGCGTATACTCACGACGCACCCCTAGGAGGCCCCGGCAAGATCGGCGATAGCTTCTTGTTGGGTGTCCTGCCTCTAATTGTGGCTCCATGGTGGGTGTGGGGGCACATTCGTGAATGAATTCTTCTTTTCGTAATGATGATAACCCCTGTTTCGGCTGCTTCTGGTTTACCTTCTCAGGCTCGTGGAGTGGGCGACCAAGCCCCCGAGTCGGTCCGTATTGGAAGACTGGGCTCTGTAGCCTCCGCTGCATTGGGCCCCGACCTTGCTCCTCCTTTGGCCTCTCTGACTCCTTCCCCTGGCTCCCCTCCCTCCTCTGTGGTTGGGTCGAGCCCCAAGCCCCCAGTGGTGACTCCCTCGTCCCCTGGCGCGGCTCCTTCTCTAGTTGTAACTACTGCGCCTTTTAACCCCTCTCTCTCTGGGGGTTCTCACCGCCGTCCTCGTCACGGCCGCCCTCGCTCGATTCCTTCCAGTTCTGCTACCTATCAAGCCTTGTTTGGTCCCGCTTCGTGGGCCAAATATTTTGATCTCCTCCCTCTTGATTCTGCGCCTCCTGACGATTTCTCCCTCCATCGACATCTCGTTGATTCTGTGGATGCCTCCATTACTTTCAACCCCACTCGTCTTGGTACACGTGTCGTTGCTGCTCCTTCTCAGGATGCTGCTTCCTGCTTGGCTGCCTTATCCTGCCTTGGCGAGACCCCTGTTCGGGTCTCGAAGAACGCTCAGTTGAATGCCAGTGTTGGCACTATTTTGCTCCCGCCCCATGTTGCGACCGGTGTTCGGGACCTGCGCGACTGCCACGACGATATTCGACATATCCTTGCTGCCCAGGGCCATTCTATTCTCCAGGTGGACACGTTTACTCGTCCCCCTCGTGGTAGTCGCCGTCAACCCCTCCGGGTTGTGAAGATTACCTTTGATGGTAGGACCCTTCCACCCTCTGTCATTCTTGCTGGTGCCAGGTGCTCTGTCCAGGAGTACATTCCTTCTCCTCAGCTCTGCAACAAGGGCTGGAGGTTTGGGCATGGTGCCCTCCGCTGTTCTGGGACTGTCTCTCTCTGTCCTTTGTGTGGTGGCGAAGGTCACTCTAAGTCGGAGTGCACTTCTTCCCAGGCTCGTTGCCTCAACTGCGGTGAGACCCATCCTGCCTTCTCCCGTGCGTGTGTCCATTACAAGCTTGAGGCAGCCGTCCTCAACTTGAAGCACCGGGAGCGTTTATCTTTTCCTGAGGCGAGACGCCAGGTTCGCTGGCTCCCGCCTTATGCTCATATCTCTTATGCTCGCGTGTTGCGCTCTTCCTCTCCTCGTCCTTCCCGCCTTCCTCAGACTCACAACCGTTTCCGGGCCTTGGACCCTGATGCGCCCACTGCCCCCTACTCTGTTCCTTTGGGTTCTCTCCCGAAGGATCCTCCTCCTGGTCCTCTGTCTGGGGTTCCCCTTCCTTCTACCCGGTCTGTCGTGTCAACTGTGTCTTCTTCCTCGTCTCCCTCCGTTCCTCCTTCCCATCCTTCCCCTCCGTCTCTTGACTCTCCCCGCCGCCTGTCGGTGCGGGCTGATGTCCATCGCTCTCCTGTTGAGACGCTAGAATCCGTTGCCCAGTACGTGGTTGCTGGAACACCTGTCTCTTTACGTCAGAAGCGTAAACCTGGCTCCTCTCCTTCCTCCTCCCCGGCGGGTAAGAAGGTTTCGCTTTCTTCCTCGGCCCCTACTTCTGCCTCTCTCGCTCCTTCCCCTCCCATTTCGGTGGTTGCGCCCCCTGTTCCTGCTATGGAGGTTTCTTTAGCCCCCGCTTCCCTCTCAGTTGCTGCCCTTGCTGAGATACGCTCCCCTCTTTCTACCCCTCCTCTTCCTGCTGCTGTCCTTGCCTGCTCCTCTCCGTTGTCTCCTCCTCTTCCTCCTCCTCCTCCTCCGGACCCCGCCCGCCCACCTCTGATCTGTTCTCCCGTTTCCTTCCCTCCGTCTTTGCTCAGTTTACCCATGCCCCCTAACCCTGACTTTGCTGACCCTGATCCCGACCCTGATATTCTTTAACGTGCTCTGTTGCTCTGTCGCCTTTGTTTCTTCCTTGTTCTCTGTTTTTGTCCTTTCTCTTCACGTCGTTGTCCATTCTTCAATGGAACGTTCGAGGTTATTACGCTAATTTCCTCGAACTCCAACTTCTGATTTCGCGGTTTTTGCCCCTTTGTGTCTGTCTCCAGGAGCCGATGCTTGGTGCTCGTCCTGGTCGTTTTCGTGGCTATTCCTTTCTCTCCCCCCCCCCCCCAGCTGTTGCTGGGGCTTCTAATTCTTCTGCTCTTTTGATTCGTGCTGATGTTCCCTTTGTGCCTTTACTTTTTCCTTCACCTCTCCATTGTTCTGCTGCTCGTGTCTTTGTGGGGAAATGGTACACTGCTTGTTCCATTTATCTCCCCCCGAGTGTCCCGCTTTCTCTTCCTGATTTGAAACACCTCCTAGACTCCTTGCCGGAGCCTGTGCTCCTGCTGGGTGACTTCAATTGTCGTCATTCTCTTTGGGGTGACGTTCTGACGAATACCCGGTGTCGCCTTCTTGAGCCGTTTCTCCTCTCTTCTTCCCTGTCTTCTGAATTCTGGTGAGCCCACTCATTTGGACTCTCGGACTCGCACCCTTTCTTGTCTTGATCTTTCTCTCTGCTCTTCTTCTCTTTACTTAGATTTCATGTGGCAGGTTCTTGATGACCTCCATGGAAGTGATCATTTCCCCATCCTTGTTTCCTTTTTCTCTTTTCGCCCTTCCCTCTCTTTCCCTAGGTGGCAGTTTGCTAAGGCGGATTGGACCCTATTTTCCCTCAGTGCTACTCTCTCTGACTTCTCCCTTCTGCCTCTCTCTCGCGCTCTCCTCCCTTTTCATGACACTGTCTCCAACGCTGCCCTCCGCTCTATCCCTCGCTCTTCCTCCCGGGGTCCACGGAAGTGCGTTCCCTGGTGGAATGCGGACTGTGCTCGGGCTGTCCGCTGTAAGCGTGCAGCCTGGAAGAAGCACCGCCGTCGGCAGACGACCTTTTCTTTTCTTTTCTTTCGGAAAGCGAGTGCGGTGGCCAGTAGGGCCATCCGTATGGCTAAACGTGAATGTTGGGCATCTTATGTCTCAACAATTACGTCCGAAACCCCTCTGGCCCAGATCTGGAAGCGTATCCGCAAGATAGCGGGTAAGTTCGTTCCCGATGTTTCACCGGTCCTTCACCTCCATGATACTCTTGTGGCGGACCCGTTGCAGGTCGCTTCCGAACTGGGTTCCCACTTTTCTTCTGTTAGCTCTGGTCTTCATCTTCCCCAATCTTTCCTTCTTCGTAAACCTGTCCTTGAGTCTCGTCCTTTAGTTTTCTGCACTCATCTTCAGCTTCCCTATAATGATCCCTTCTCTCTCTCTGAACTTCGTTCTGCCCTGGCCCTCTGCGGTTCTACGGCGGCGGGCTCCGATGGTATTCATTATAAGATGCTTCGCCATCTCCCTCCGAGCACGTCTCAGTATTTACTGAGTCTGTATAATCGGATCTGGGAGTCGTCGTCAGTCCCTGAGGACTGGCTCGATGCCGTTGTCCTCCCTGTTCGCAAACCGGGGTCTCTGGGTACTTCCCCTAAGGACTTTCGCCCTATTGCTCTCACAAGTTGTGTCTGCAAACTCTTTGAACGTATGGTTAACGTTCGTCTGATGTGGTTCCTGGAACACCATCACCTCCTCTCCCCTTCTCAATTTGGTTTCCGCAAGTGCCGCAGCACGACAGATGTCCTGGTGAACTTGGAGGTCTATATTCGTACTGCTTTTGCTGCGAAGACCTCCGTTGTTGCCGTCCTTTTTGACCTGGAAAAGGCTTACGACACCACTTGGCATTATCATATCCTATCTCAACTTCATTCTTTTGGCCTTCGTGGTCATCTCCCTCTCTTTCTCCGCAGCTTCCTCTCTCGTCGTTCCTTTCGGGTGCGCCTTGGTACCGCTCTCTCTCCCTCTTTTCAGCAATACGAAGGTGTGCCCCAGGGTAGTGTTCTGAGCACTACTCTTTTTCTGGTTGCCCTCAATGGTCTTCTTTCCTCTCTTCCTTCTGGTGTCTTCTCCGCTCTCTATGTCGATGATCTTACCCTTTGTTGTCAGGGTGATGATTCGCCTCTCCTTCAACGCCGGCTTCAACTTGCAATTGATGCCGTGTCGTCTTGGGCCACAGATCAAGGCTTCAAGTTCTCTACTTCTAAGACTTGGGCCATGACTTTTACGCGGAAACGGGTTGTTCTTCGTCCCTCTTTGTCCCTTTATGGTCATCCCCTTGAATACAAAGATTCTGCGAAGCTTTTGGGGTTATTCCTTGACACTCGTTTGTCTTGGTCTCCCCATATCTCTTACCTCCGTGTTGAGTGCTCTAAGGCCCTTACCCTCCTTCGGGTCTTGTCCCATACTTCTTGGGGGGCAGATAGGCGCACTCTCCTTGCTTTACATTCCTCTCTCGTCCTGTCTAAGCTCGATTATGGTTGCCCTGCTTACTCGTCTGCTTCTCCTTCTACTCTTCGGTGTCTTGATGCTTTGCACCATACTGGGTTGCGCCTCAGTTCTGGTGCCTTTCGTTCGTCTCCCATCCTTAGCTTTTATGTTGACACTGGTTTCCTGTCTCTCCAGGACCGCCGTGATCGCTACTGTCTTCGCTATCGTGCGCGGTCCTTGCAACATCCTTCCTCTCGCCTCTGTCGTGCTTTAACTTTTACCCCTCCTGCGGTTCCTGTTCCTCTTCACCACCTCCCTCTTTCTGTCCGGTTATCTCGCCTACAGGATTCTCTTTCCGTTCGTATTTCTGATGTTTCTCCTCGTGTTGTTCCTTCTTTGCCCCTGTGGAGGGTCCCTCTTCCGCGGTTTTGTACATCCTTGACCCGTATCACTAAAGCTTTTACCCCTCCTACATTTCTAAAACGCCTTTTCCTCGAGCACTTCTCACTCCCGCTCCGTTCCTGTCTTCACCGATGGGTCTAAGTCAGCGGACGGTGTTGGCTACTCTGTTGTTTTTCCTGATCGCACTTATATGTGTCGCTTGCCTCCGGAGACTAGCATCTTTACAGCGGAACTTTATGCTATTCTCTATGCTCTTCGTCTCCTGCTTTCTCGTTGTCAGTCTTCCTTTGTAGTTGTTGTTGACTCTCGTAGTGCCCTCATGGCTCTTGGGTCCTTTAATCCGGTTCATCCAGTAGTTGTCGAGATCCAGCATTGGCTGTTTCTCGTTCACAGTAAATTTAAGTCGGTTGAGTTTTGTTGGGTTCCCAGCCATATTGGTGTGTCTTTAAATGAGCGTGCGGATGCTGCCGCCAAGGAAGCTGTCCGCTCTTGTCCCATCTCTCATAAAGGCATTCCGTATTCCGACTTTTACCCGGTTATCCATTCCTCAGTCCTTATCCGTTGGCAGGCTTCTTGGTTGTCTGTTACTGGTAACAAGCTACGTACTCTTAAATGTTGTGTTTCCTCGTGGCCGTCCTCCTTCCACCGTAACCGGCGGTGGGAAACAGCTCTGGCGAGGTTGCGTATTGGCCATACTCGCTTAACCCATGGTCACTTGATGGAGCGCCGCCCTGCTCCTTATTGTCCTAGTTGCATTGTCCCTCTTACGGTCGTGCATGTCCTTCTTGAATGACCTGACTTCCAGGACGAGCGTGTGTCTTGCTTTCCGACCGCCCCTCGCGGTCACCTGTCCCTCGATAGAATTCTTGGTGACTCGGATACTTTTGATATCGTTCGCCTTATGCGTTTTTGTTCTCGTATTGGCATCCTTGGTGATATTTAGCGCCCTCTGATTATTTTGCGTATTTGATGGTGCTACATAGCCTTCCCGGTTTGGTGCCTTCTTTTGATAATTACTTACTTACTTGAGCTATAGGTTCAGCAACAACCCCCTGCCAGTAGAGGGGGGCTGGAGCTACAGGTCCAGCACCAACCCCCTGCCAGTAGAGGGGGGCTGGAGCTACAGGTCCAGCACCAACCTCCTGCCAGTAGAGGGGGCCTGGAGCTACAGGTCCAGTACCAACCCCCTGCCAGTAGAGGGGGGGGGCTGGAGCTACAGGTCCAGCTCCAACCCCCTGCCAGTAGAGGGGGGAGGCTGGAGCTACAGGTCCAGCACCAACCCCCTGCCTGTAGAGGGGGAGGCTGGAGCTACAGGTCCAGCTCCAACCCCCCCCTGCCGGTAGAGGTGGGCTGGAGGTACAGGTTCAGCACCAACCCCCTGCCAGTAGAGGGGGAGGCTGGAGCTACAGGTTCAGCACCAACCCCCTGCCAGTAGAGGGGGGAGGCTGGAGCTACAGGTCCAGCACCAACACCCTGCCTGTAGAGGGGGGGGGGGCTGGAGCTACAGGTCCAGGACCAACCCCATGCCAGTAGAAGGGGCTGGAGCTACAGGTCTAGCACCAACCCCCTGCCAGTAGAGGGGGGCTGGAGCTACAGGTCTAGCATCAACCCCCTGCCAGTAGAGGGGGGCTGGAGCTACAGGTCTAGCACCAACCCCCTGCCAGTAGAGGGGGGCTGGAGCTACAGGTCTAGCATCAACCCCCTGCCAGTAGAGGGGGGCTGGAGCTACAAGTCCAGCACCATCCCCTTGCCAGTAGAGGAGGCTGGAGCTGCAGGTCAAGCACCAACCCCCTGCCAGAAGAGGGGGGGGGCTAGAGCTACAGGTCCAGCACCAACCCCCTGCCAGTAGAGGGGGCTGGAGCTACAGGTCCATCATCAACCCCCTGCCATTAGTGGTGAGGGGGACTAGAGCTACAGGTCCAGCAGGAATCCCCTGCCAGGAGAGGGGGCTGGAGCTACAGGTCCAGCACCAACCCCCTGCTAGTAGAGGGGGGCTGGATCTACAGGTCCAGCACCAACCTCCTGCCAGTAGAGGGGGGCTGGAGCTACAGGTCCAGCATCAACCCCCTGCCATTAGAGGTAGCCTGGAGCTACAGGTCCAGCACCAACCCCCTGCCAGTAGAGGAGGGGCTGGAGCTACAGGTACAGCACCAACCCCCTGCCAGTAGAGGGGCTGGAGCTACAGGTCCAGGACCAACCCCCTGCCAGTAGAGGGGGGCTGGAGCTACAGGTCCAGCAACAACCCCCTGCCAGTAGAGGGGCTGGAGCTACAGGTCCAGAAACAACCCCCTGCCAGTAGAGGGGGGCTGAAGCTACAGATCCAACACTAACCCCTTGCCAGTAGGGAGGGGGCTGGAGCTACAGGTCCAGCATAAACCCCCTGAGAGTAGAGGGGGCTGGAGCTACAGGTTCAGCACCAACCCCCCTGCCAGTAGAGGGGGGGCTAAAGTTACAGGTCCAGCACAACCCCCTGCCAGTAGAGGGGGGCTGGAGCTACAGGTCCAGCACAACCCCCCTTCCAGTTGAGGGGGGCTGGAGCTACAGGTCCAGCACCAACCCCCTGCCAGTAGAGGGGGGGTTGGTGCTACAGGTCCAGCACCAACCCCCTGTCAGTAGAGGGGGGGGGGCGAGCTGGAGCTACAGGTCCAGCATAATGGGGCTGTCACTGACCACAGGTGATAATGGGGCTGACACTGACCACAAGTGATAATGGGGCTGACACTGACCACAGGTGATAATGGGGCTGACAGTGACCACAGGTGATAATGGGGCTGAATCTGCCCACTGGTGATAATGGGGCTGACACTGTCCACAGGTGATAATGGGGCTGACACTGACCACGGGTGATAATGGGGCTGACACTGTCCACAGGTAATAATGGGGCTGACACTGACCACAGGTGATAATGGGGCTGACACTGACCACAGGTGATAATGGGGCTGACACTGACCACGGGTGATAATGGTGCTGACACTGACCACAGGTGATAATGGGGCTGACACTGACCACAGGTGATAATGGTGCTGACACTGACCACAGGTGATAATGGGGCTGGCACTGACCACAGGTGATAATGGGGCTGACACTGACCACGGGTGATAATAGGGCTGACACTGACCACAGGTGATAATGGGGCTGACACTGACCACAGGTGATAATGGGGCTGACACTGTCCACAGGTAATAATGGGGCTGACACTGACCACAGGTGATAATGGGGCTGACACTGACCACAGGTGATAATGGGGCTGACACTGACCACAGGTGATAATGGGGCTGACACTGACCACGGGTCATAATGATAATGGGGCTGACACTGACCACGGGTGATAATAGGGCTGACACTGACCACAGGTGATAATGGGGCTGACACTGACCACAGGTGATAATGGGGCTGACACTGTCCACAGGTAATAATGGGGCTGACACTGACCACAGGTGATAATGGGGCTGACACTGACCACAGGTGATAATGGGGCTGACACTGACCACAGGTGATAATGGGGCTGACACTGACCACGGGTCATAATGGGGGTGACACTGACCATAGGTGATAATGGGACTGACACTGACCACAGGTGACAATGGGACTGACACTGACCACAGGTGATAATGGGGCTGACACTGACCACAGGTGATAATGGGGCTGACATTGACCACAGGTGATAATGGGGCTGACACTGACCACAGTTGATAATGGGGCTGACACTATCCACAGGTTGAGGACCTCCGCAGGATGAGGGAGCCCGTCAAGAGGCTGGTGGAGGCTGGCCGGGTGTTGGCTGTCCAGGAAGACCAAGATGGCCGCCGCTCCGCCAGGATAACTCTACAAGACGGACAGCTGTACCTCCACCCACTCCTGCGTCAGCCCACGCCCGCCCACGCTCACACCCTCCAGGTTACATTATTACACCCACTAGTCTTCCTGACATTACTGATTTACTGAGTTATCATAACTAATATGATAACATTTTGTTGTACAGTTATCAGCATGATTTATTTCATTTTCTGCAGGAGAGTGAGGTTGTGGGCGTGCTGGACCTCTCCTGCACCCTGGCGTTCCTTGACCTCGGGTGGGCGGGGTCAACAAGAGGGCGGGTCACCATCCGGCTGACCCCTGACACTCCGCTGGCCAGACAGTTTGTGTTGTTGTGTACGGGCCAGCGGGGCCACACCTACTGCAACACTAAACTGTTGGAGGTGTGGAACAAGGGTAAGCCGGAGGAGTGGGTGGAGGGCGGAGACTACGAGAGTAATGATGGTGAGGGAGGAGCCCCACTGCTGCCTCACCTCCGGGGGCAGTACCGGGGGTCAGGCCGGGCAGGAGCTGTGTGCGCCACGAGTGGGCCGGGGGGTCCCAGGTGTGCCCTGTTCGGCATCACCACCAGGGACCTCCAGGATGGTGGCCAGTGGCTATATGTCTTCGGTGATGTGGTGAGCGGCCTGGATATGGTGAGGGCAGCAGTCAACCACAATGACATTACGGAGGTGAATGTGGTGGACTGTGGTGTTGTGCTGCCACTCTAGTTCACTGTACCATCACCATCACTACTGTGGTGTTGTACTGCCACTCTAGTTCACTGTACCATCACTACTGTGGTGTTGTGCTGCCACGCTAGTTCACTGTACCATCACCATCACTACTGTGGTGTTGTACTGCCACTCTAGTTCACTGTACCATCACCATCACTACTGTGGTGTTGTGCTGCCACTCTAGTTCACTGTACCATCACTACTGTGGTGTTGTGCTGCCACTCTAGTTCACTGTACCATCACTACTGTGGTGTTGTGCTGCCACTCTAGTTCACTGTACCACCACCATCACTACTGTGGTGTTGTGCTGCCACTCTAGTTCACTGTACCATCACCATTACTACTGTGGTTGTGCTGCCACTCTAGTTCACTGTACCATCACCATCACTACTGTGGTGTTGTGCTGCCACTCTAGTTCACTGTACCACCACCATCACTACTGTGGTGTTGGGCTGCCACTCTAGTTCACTGTACCATCACCACTACTGTGGTGTTGTGCTGCCACTCTAGTTCACTGTACCATCACTATCACTACTGTGGTGTTGTGCTGCAACTCTACTTCACTGTACCACCATCATCACCATCACTCCTGCATCACCATGGACTGCGTATTTTGATGCAAATGTAATTTAAGGACATACCTTTATCACTGTATCATCATAACTTCACTATCTTTGGTATTTAATACTTTGGTATCATATACCTGACAATCACGGCTGTATCACCATCAATGCTATATCTTCTCAATACTGCAACCTATCATTGCTGTATCACTATAGCTTCACTATCACCTCTATATATCACCATCACCTCAGGTCCCACACTTGGGGTCATATACTGACCATGTTGAGTAACAAATTGTTGGTGTCACTATATGACAGCTGTTGTCACTGTTATATCACCAGCAGCTCACTATCACATATCACTATTGCTGCTACACCAATATCATTTCATTTTTACCACATTATCTCCTCAGTCTGATACATTTCCTCTTTACATTCTCTGATATATCACTATCACTGCTACAGTACCACTACCTCACCATCACTGCTATATCACCATCACCTCAATATCACTGCTTTATCACTACTATACTATCACTGCTATATCACCTCACTATTACAGCTATATTACCATCACCTCCCTATCACTGTCATGTCACCACCTCAGTATCACTATCACAATATCACTATTATATTACCATCACTGCTATATCACCATCACCTCACAATCACTCAGGTGTGTTGTGATATTACCATACTGGTCCATGGTGTGTTGTGATATTACCATACTGGACCATGGTGTGTTGTGATATTACCATACTGGACCATGGTGTGTTGTGATATTACCATACTGGTCCATGGTGTGTTGTGATATTACCATACTGGACCATGATGTGTTGTGATATTACCATTCTGGTCCATGGTGTGTTGTGATATTACCATACTGGACCATGGTGTGTTGTGATATTACCATACTGGACCATGGTGTGTTGTGATATTACCATTCTGGTCCATGGTGTGTTGTGATATTACCATACTGGTCCATGGTGTGTTGTGATATTAACATACTGGTCCATGGTGTGTTGTGATATTACCATACTGGACCATGGTGTGTTGTGATATTACCATACTGGACCATGGTGTGTTGTGATATTACCATACTGGACCATGGTGTGTTGTGATATTACCATACTGGTCCATGGTGTGTTGTGATATTACCATACTGGTCCATGGTGTGTTGTGATATTACCATACTGGTCCATGGTGTGTTGTGATATTACCATACTGGACCATGGTGTGTTGTGATATTACCATACTGGACCATGGTGTGTTGTGATATTACCATACTGGACCATGGTGTGTTGTGATATTACCATACTGGACCATGGTGTGTTGTGATATTACCATACTGGTCCATGGTGTGTTGTGATATTACCATACTGGTCCATGGTGTGTTGTGATATTACCATACTGGACCATGATGTGATATTACCATACTGGTCCATGGTGTGTTGTGATATTACCATACTGGACCATGGTGTGTTGTGATATTACCATATGGGTGTGAGGTGGTGTTATGACCACACATACACCAGTATGATCATACTGTAGCTGGTGTATGATGTGCTCAAACTGTATAGTGATGTCTTGGCTGATTAGCCTAGTATCACGAATATTAATTTATGTAGTTATTCTTTTTTCGACAACACACTAGTATTAAATGTGTATTGCCAATATAAGCCACATATATCTATGTATATTATATATCTGTACCATAAGTCCTTGCCATGTATTTGTGGATATATATTAGAAGTCTAGTGAATAGCAGTAGCCTAATGTCATGTAGCTTGAAAAACATCCGTATATGCTTATATTATGGAATGCTACATAATGCTGTATAGGAAATATTATGTGAACTATGATGGAGAATGTATAAATTAAGGTCTCGGATGTATTACTGTCATGTATACTGTGTAATTTCCCTTTCAATATTGTTCATTACATTGTCCTCTAACATTAAATTATATTTTAGCACTGGGAGATGTATACCACATAAACATGGTTTTGATACACATGTTTTATATATATACACTTTATATTGTATTCATGTATACTTATGTATAATGGCTGGCTGGCAGACGTCTTGAAATCCTCCCTTAACCCCTCCTCCCCTCTCTTGCCAGTGTTACCATGTCTTGCCAATATGAATTCTTTGTTCACATATTTTTATATCATTATATAATCTTTAATGTACTGAATTATTATTGATATGCATTATTATGTAAGGTTGTGTATTATGGTCTTTGTTTTGTTGATATATGAATTACAAGTTCTTGATGGAGATATGTCTGTATATGAGCTTGAGATATTTGAAAGAGTGGAGTCAGCTGACTCATAGAGGTGGATACAGTGTCGCTCCCGACCAGCATGGCTCTGGGCGGTCACTCTTTGATTTTCTCAGTCGATTATTATTATTAATATCTTTATTGACAAAAATAATTACAATTTTGTCTAATCTGAGGATTTTGATAAAGTCTTATTAAAGTGAGGATAATGCTGGTATTCACTGTCACGCAGGACAGAGGGTCATACATAAGACAATAGGTCTAAACTGTAGGCTGAAGCACATATATATCATGGTTACAATCAATGTTTTAATGTATGGATATGTGAAAACAACTTTCTATTGTGCACTGCCACACAAGGGCAGGGATGGGTTCATAAGTGATGCAGATTAGAAGTAATACAAATAAAAATTGTTCTTCATTCTTTAAAATGTACAAGCAAATTTTGAATAAATTGTTAGGATGTCGTCCAGAACACCTGAGTCAATTAAATAGTTACACAGTTGGTGGTACAAGAGGCCAGGAGTTCTAAAGTCCTTTACGGTTTCACATTCAACAATATAGTGTTCTAGTGAATGCATTAAAGGTTTATCACAGAGTTTACAATCTGAGTATTCTGGTAGTGGCTCAGCCTCACTAACCTGCCAGATGTGTCTATAGCCAAGGCGAATTCGCGCAATGACTACATCACATTGCCTGGTCCGGTTACTGTGCTGACCATACAAATACCTATTATTACAAAACTTGTCATAACTTTTAATACTGCAGCTTTCAGGTCACTGCTCATTTCTTAGTTCTTCTAAATCTGAATTAATTTCTTTAATTTGTATGTTTCTAATAACTGCATTAGATAGTCCAAAGTCATAATCAATGTTTTCTTTCCTGCAAGCCTCATTGGCCAATTGATCTACAAAGTCATGTTTTCCAACTCCAATATGGGATGGGATCCACACAAATTTTATACAAGAGTTATTATCATTGGCAAAAATTATATTCCATTCAATATTACAAGCTACTTCCGACATACATTGTGATGGGTTATTTAAGGACTGCAGAGCACTTTTAGAGTCACAGAAAATAACTCCACCACCATTGAGCTTAAGGTATTCAGTGGCTGGATAAATGCCCAATAGCTCGGTCTGTGTCGTGTTTGCCCAGTTGTTCAATCTCTGTGTACTAGTCATGATCATTTCATTCCCTTTATACACTGCACATGCACAACCTGTTCTACCAGTGCCTAACTGCACAGAACCATCAGTAAAGGCATAGGATTCAGTCGGTTTGAGAATTTGAAGATGACTGTCAATAGTTTCTAATGTTATACATCTCAAAATGTCAGTGTTATACATTTGTTTTACACTGATGGGGGTATAATGCCAAGAGACCTCCACATCTTTCCAAGGGGGAATATAGTGAACAGTTTTATCAGGGTTAAGAGACACATTCAGTTTCTGAAGATTATAGGCACAACAACTGAGCCACACACTGTAGGGAGCTTTTTGCGGCGGATTGACGGAACAGTCAGAATTGTTTAGAATGTATCTCAATTTAATTTGAATAGAGCTGGGGGGACCATTATTTTTCAAAGTTTTGGCGCAAAACATAGTACTAAGTAGAACTATTCTTTCGTAAATGGAAGGTAAGTTTATTTCCTTTCTCATGTTAACAATTCTGACAGTTCTAGGACAACCCAGGATGATGCGCATGGCATCATTCTGTACTACATCTAGGCCTTGTAATTGTTTAGGAGAAAATTTAAGAAGATGCAAGGCATAATAATCAACAACAGATCGTATAAAGGCAATATAAAAACTACGAGCATATTTTATGTTAATGCCAAATCCTTTGCCAACAAGAGTTCTGAGAGGTTTAAGACGCTCAACTAGTTTTTTACGCAGGTTGCTGACGAGATTTGTATCATTAACCTCGACTCCAAGATATTTATAAGACTCGCAAGTCTCCACGGGCACTCCATTAATAGTATAGTTAACATGAAGAGAATGGGGAATAAGAACCCTTGTTTTATCAACAGAGATTATGAGGCCACATTCTACTACTTTCTTGGAGAATGCATCAAGTAACACTTATAGCCTTGGTTTACTATGTGCCATAATACAAATATCATCAGCATAACATATAACAGTTTCCGTAGGTTGTACAGGTATGTCATGGATAAGTTTTTGCATAAGTATATTGAAGAGCATAGGGCTTAGGACACCATCTTGAGGTGTGCCTAGTTCGAATGCATCTGTTCTTGTACTTTTAACTCCTTTAAATAGGATACTAGCACGCCTGTTGGATAGGTAGCTCTTTATCCAACTCAGAAGATTACCTTTGATTACAAATTCAGCAAGTTGCTCTAATATTATTTCGCCATTCGCTACATCGAAAGCTGACTTTAGGTCCATAAAGGCTGCCTGTGTCCCATCCAGTTTACAAAATATTCAGCAAAGCATGTTTGTGTGCTACACTTGGGCATGAACCCATGTAGGTTTGGGGCCAGTTTTTCTTTGACCTAAAACATGACACGACTGAGAACAATTTTCTCCAAGACTTTACACATGCAAGATGTAAGGGAAATGGGCCTGAATTTTTGAGAGTTAAGTTTAGGAACTGGTATTATGAGACTTTGTGTCCATTTCTTTGGCAAGATACCTTGTGAGAGACTCATTTGATAGAGGTCAAGCAGAGGGTGGGTAGAGACATCATTCAGTAAGCTCAAGGTATTATAAGCTATACCATCCTCACCAGGGGCAATTTGTTTAGGCTTTCCTAATGCTGATGTTAATTCAAAGGGGGTTATAGCAAACTGATCTGTTAAATCTGGTGAGGAGCGTGCTATTTCAATATTAAAGTTTCTGTTAATGTTGGTATGTCTTAAATGCTGCTATATATCTGGGGGTAAGGAAGAAATTTGTGAGACACTAGACCATTGAGCTAGGAGCATGTCAGCATATTCTGCAGGAGTATGATGAAGCTGAACTGGGGCTGAAGGTTTGGTAATGTTTTTAATTTTGTTCCACATTTCTGATAATGTTGTAGTTCTATTGATACCTTGTAGGAATTGTTCCCAATATGTGTTCTTAACTTGACCCTTAAGCTCGCGAAAATCTCTGTTGGCATTAAGGAATGCAAGTAAATTGTCGGCTGTTTTGTATCGTTTATAAGAATCAGCAGCTGAAGCACTTTAGCTCTGCAATAATAATAGGATCCTCTGTCCATGAGGAAGAACGAGTGTTCTTTTTTTCCTTGATTTAACCCAGGTATCATAATAACTGGTAATGATACTGACAAGATCATTGTAAAAGTGGTCCACTGAGACAGGTGTATACCCAGTGTACCACTTATGTACATAAGCCTTAAAGTGCTGTTTAAGATTGTCTGGAATGTTAATTTTAACTCTAGAATGAGGATTGGACCTAATATCCGCCACATTGTATTCACAATATATTGCAAAATGATCACTTACTAGTTCTGGGATGAGCTTAACGTTAACGTTGCTATCTACTAGGCTGTATCCAATCACATAATCCAGTCTACCCCCCAATAAATGGGTCTGTTTATCAGTATCATACACAGTAATATTATGATCAGTAAGGTATTTCAAGAAGACCCTTCCATTATTGTTACACTGAATATCACCAAGAAAAGTGTGACGAGCATTAAAGTCACCCATACATAACATAGCTGTGTTACCTGTAGGTGTCGGTAGCAGGTCTGCTTTAAGTACACTACATCGTCCATATATGTTATACAGTAGGAAATGGCTATTTGCAGTTTGTAATTTGGATTTTTGATAATGTATACTATCACTCCTGTGATCTTTAATTAGTTTACAGATTAATCCACTCTTAATATACGTGAGTAGACCAGTTCCAATATCGCTGTTGTATGCTATATACCCAGGTATCCTGGGTGGGACCTTCTTGATAGTTGTGGACGTATATGGTTCCTGTAAACAAATCACATCTACGTCTCTCATGTTAGCATACAAGATTACGTCATTTATCCGAAGATAAACACTTCGAATATTCCAAAAAAGAAACTTAATTGTTTTTGTTTGATGAGCCATGGTTAAGTGTCAAGGGAATTAAGGTAACATTTAAGCTCGTTAAACGCTTGGACAACATAAGCAACTTTGTCCCGTGTGTCCTGGAGTAATATTACTTTTGCCAAGGATGCGTTTAACCATAGAAGGAGTTAGTGCTTTCTTAAACTCTTTACCTGTAACCAAGTTAAGGGTTTCATTATGATCTAGTTGGGGTGCCAGTGAGGGATCAATGACTACTCTAACACCATTCCCCATGGGGATTTGACACTCACGTTCCGTAGAGATGGGTGAAGTAGCCTCAGCAGCTGCAACATTACCACTCACATCACTGCTGGTGCTGGGAGAATTTACTTGATCACTATCGCTAGCATGATTCACTACACCACTATCATCGGGCAGATTCGTCTCTAATGTTTGTATTTTAATTTCCAATTCAGTAATTTTCTTTTTTAACCAGTCAATTTTTTCTGTATCTTTGCTTGTTTGCTTTAGTCCGACGATGGTTGGAAACTGCTCACCAGAGGTGACATCAGGAGCTTCCTGCTGGGTGCCTCCTGCAGCTGGACCAGACGCCACTGGCTTCCTGCTCGTGTTAGAGAGGGCGGGGCGTTGAGGGCAGCCACGATGCCGAACATCTACACCTTGACGCAAACACCTGGGACACTTCCGGACCAGAGAAGAGGCTTCCTCCCCGTCCTCAAGGGCAGGGGGGTCCCTGTGAGGGGGAATACCCAAGGTTTTATAGGACTTGATGTGATGAAATGTCCAAAGAAGGTGTAATGTTCAGGGGGAGGGTCACTGCCATTCCAAACATTGATGATGCTGTTGAGAGGTTGACCATCCTAATGTATCCGTCTTGCCTTGTAGACTCCTTCAAGGTTATAAGCTCTCTCAAGAGGATACTCTTTGGGAAAACTGGTAACAAGATATTCCTTAATTTTTTTAGGGCGATTGATGCTGTCTTCTCTGGCGAAAGCAATATTACTAATCTCACCTTTAACCAGTTGAGTGATGATATCTTCTTGCTTACGTGACACAAAGATGTAAGGGGATGTTGGTCTAGGTCAGACTATATCGAGGAATGTTTTGGAGAACCTAGTAAAAAGTTGTTCGAACCATTTAAATTTATCGTTGGTGGATGTTCCAGGTGGGAATGCCAGGCGCACATAGTCAGCGCGGGAAGCAATAGGAGGCTTGGGTTGGCGGGCCCCTGGCTGGGTGGGCCCACCACCGCCCACCTCCACTGTCTTCACACGGGTTCCGGTGTTCCTGTCATCATTGCCAATGATCTCGCCATCAGCAGAGTCTGCACGTTTAGAATTTCTTCTCGCATTCCGTGATTGTTGCACCTGCCACTCATTTCCGTTATCCAAATTAGCATAGAGTTCCATGTCATTGGGTGACTGCAACCCACTTCGAGCATCAACATATTCCTCGGCGATGGGCTCAGGATCCATTGCTTGGAGATCACTTGGATTAACAAGCAGGGCAAGGCGATACCCTGTGGTCATCGCCACAAGGGAGCACCTTAGAAGGTGTCCCGAGCGGAAAGGTAGACCAAACAGCTCAGTTAGGTGTTAGGTATCCCTGATTCCACCTGGAGGAATCATTTTACGACCTCCGTTGGAGGGAAATAAATTTTTCCAGACCTAGGAGTGTCTCAGGCATTAGGTAGGGCAGTGAATCGATCCTCACTTTGTGGAGACGTCATGGAGAAGTCAAAGAGAAAGAGGCAATGGAGGCAGCTTTCAGACGAGGAGGGACAGTGGCCGAGGTGCAGCAGGCACCGAAGAAAACTGCTATCGAGGCTTCACCACGTGCCTCTACCAGCAAGACACCAGACATAGAGGAGAGCAACTGTCACACACCAGCCAGTTTCAGACAATGCTTCTCTGTCCACAACCAGCAATTAGACGAGAGTATGAGACAGGAGAGGACACCACCAGTCTCACACCAGACATCGCCAGACTCTGCACATCATCCATAATTCAAGATAATGTAGACAGACCACTTTCCTACACCATATGGAGTAGTAGCGGCAATGGAAAAGGAACAACCAGAGCTCAAACTTTCCATCACAGTCAACCTGAAAGGAGAAATAAAAATGACACCACAAGACCAACAGACTGCAAATTATTTAGAAAAAGTAAGAGTCCTGCAAGGGAAACCTGTATGCTTGGAAAAGCTGGACCCATCAGAAAGACGCACACGAGTCGTGCATTTGGGATACCCAATCGACTTTCCACTGGATCCAGTACTAGAACACAAGCAAATCCTGAATGCGGAACGATGCCGCACAAAAGTAGACAAGGCAGCGACACGTCAGGTTCTGGTGACCGTCATGGGACATGTGCCTGAAACATTCAGTCTTGGAAATTGGGGAACATACCGACAGAGACCATACGTCCAGGAACCTCTGCGCTGCTTCAGGTGTCAGAAATACGGCCACCATCAATCACGCTGCACCGGACAGGAGAGATGCGGAGTGTGCAGCCTGAGACATCCAACCAAAGACTGCATAGCCAAGCACAAGGCAAACCAGGCCACAACAGCCAAATGTCCAAATTCTAGAGGCAAACATTATGCCTGGAACACAACCTCACCATCTCACTCTCCCAACACACTCTCCCCCCCCACCACCACTCCCACTCTCCCAAAACACTCCCCCCCCCCCCCCACCACCACTCCCACTCTCCCAAAACACTCCCCCCCCCCACCCCACCACACCCACTCACACTAGGACTATTCTTGCTCTCTCTCTCTTGACAAGGGCAACATGGCAGGTGGACGTAACAGGGACACAGGGAACAGCCAAATTGATCAAACGAGGGACATGTTAACCCAAGTTCTGGAGGGATTCAGGAAGGAGATGCAGGAAATGAGGATTACAATTAACAACCTGCAAAGTGAGCTGACATCAGCAAGAGAGATCAAATCCCTCACAGAAAAAAATAAAAAGACCGAGCATCAGATTATCATCCAAAGGGAAGGTGGGAATGTTACATTGGAAGGAAATGCCTCTGTATCTGAAACATTTGCAGACATACTGAAAAAGAGCTCAGAAGCAATGGACACAGTGAGGGAGGTAGTGATGCAAGCAGCCACCTCACAGGAAGCAGCAAGATGCACCACTCAGCTGCTGGAGAGAAAAAGATCAATGGTAGTTGTAGGCATAAAAGAACAGGAAGGATCCAACAGGCAAGAATGGAATAGCAAGGATAGAGAGGCAGTACATGGGCTACTGAAGGGGTTACAGATGGAAGGGGCTGAACGAAACATTAAGAAGATTTTCAGGTTGGGCTAGTACAACAAGGACAGAAACCGACTTGTAAAGGTGGTGTTTACAAACGAAACCACGAAGGAGGATATTCTCGAAAGGAAGAGTCGACTGCAGCACGTGGAGGGATACAAGAAAGTATTCCTGCAGAGGGACAGGACGAAGGAGGAGAGAGCCAGGGCAGCAGAGGCAAGGAGGAAGCGCAGGGAGGGAGAAGCAAACCAGGAAATCACAGCCCCCAACACAACAGTCCTAGAGACAACAGGCGAACCCAAAACCAGCATCCCAGCAACACCAGAGGGGAGGGCAACCCCACCACCCCCCTCTGCATAGAAACCCTCCCTTCCCCTCACCCTACCTGCCCCCACCCAACCCTCCCTCCCCCCCACCCCATTCTTACCCTGTTATCCCTTCCCCATTCCCATCATGTCACCCCTCCCACCTTTCCCCCCTGTCCCCCCTCCCCCTTCATCCCATACCCTCCCTATCCCTCCTCCCCCCCCCTCACCCCGTATCCTCCATGTCCCCCCTATCTCCTTAACCCACACCCTACCTGTCCCCCCTTCCATGAAACCCCCACCCCTCACCCCAAACTCCCCTGAAACCCTGCAAACCACCTCACAGATCATCTCACCCACTGAAAAGCTTCCCACACCAGCAGAATGCCCGCCAAGAAAGGGACAAGAAAATGAACTGAAGAAAGTGAGCTTCAAGGCAATGTACACTAACATAGATGGAATTACTAATAAAACAAGTGAACTCGGAGAATGGGCACTAGAAGAAAACCCAGACATAATAGCACTCACAGAAACAAAGCTAACAAACACCATAACAAACGCAGTGTTTCCACAGGGCTACTATGTAGTGAGGAAAGAGAGAGAAGGGAGAGGAGGAGGTGGTGTAGCTTTGCTACTAAGAGAAGGTTGGAGTTTCGAAGAGATGGTAATTCAGAACTGTGAAGGTTTCAGTGACTACATATCAGGCACCATAGCAACTGGAGGACAGAAAATTATAGTAGTAGTCATATATAACCCCCCACCGAATGTCAGAAGACCCAGACAGGAATATGATAGAAACAACTTGGCCACCATCAATATAATAGAGACAGCAGCTTCTGTGGCTAGCAGGAACGGATCCAGGCTACTAATCATGGGAGACTTCAACCATGGAAAGATAGACTGGGGGAACAGAGACCCACATGGAGGCCCAGACACAAGGGGAGCTAAGCTGCTGGATGTGGCAACAAGAAACTTTCTAAGTCAACACGTCAAGGGACCGACAAGAACGAGAGGAGGGGATGAACCAGCCTTGCTTGATCTGATATTTACCCTAAATGAGTCGGATATAAGGGAAGTTAAGTTGGAAGCCCCCTTGGGAATGAGTGATCATAGTGTATTGAGCTTTGAGTACCTGGTTGAGCTAGGAATTATCACCCCCAAAAAAGAACTGGGAAACAAAGGGCTGGCGTACCGAAAGCGAAACTATGAGGAGATGAATAAATTCCTATGGGATATACATTGGGACACAGAACTCGGAACCAAGTCTGTACAAGACATGATGGACTATGTCACCCAAAAATATCAGGAGGCTGTAAGCAGGTTTGTCCCAGCCCAACAGGAAAAAACAGAGAAGCAAAGGAAGAATCCGTGGTTTAATAGGGAATGTATGAGAGCAAAGGAGCTGAACAAAAGGGCATGGAGGAACTTCCGTAATAACAGAACACCAGAAAGTAGAGAGAGATACCAGAGAACCAGGAACGAGTATGTTAGTGTGAGAAGAGCAGCTGAGAAAAGGTATGAAAATGATATAGCTAATAAAGCCAAGACCGAACCAAAGCTACTACACAGTCACATCAGGAGGAAGACAACAGTGAAGGAACAGGTGATGAAACTTAGGGTGGGCGAGGACAGGTACACAGAGAATGACAAAGAGGTGTGTGAAGAACTCAACAAAAGGTTCCAGGAGGTCTTTACAATAGAACAGGGAGAAGTCACGGCGCTAGGAGAGGTGGCAGCAAACCAGGTGACCTTGGAAAGGTTCGAAATTACAAGAGATGAGGTCAAGAAGCACCTATGGGAGCTGGATGTGAGAAAAGCTGTTGGGCCGGATGGAATCTCACCATGGGTATTGAAAGAGTGTGCAGGAGCACTTTGCTTGCCACTCTCCATAGTGTATAGTAGGTCACTGGAAACGGGAGACCTACCAGAAGTATGGAAGACTGCTAATGTAGTACCAATATTTCAAAAGGGTGACAGACAAGAGGCACTGAACTTCAGGCCAGTGTCCTTAACTTGTATACCATGCAAGGTGATGGAGAAGATTGTGAGAAAAAACCTAGTAACACATCTGGAGAGAAGAGACTTCGTGACAACCCATCAACATGGGTTCAGGGAGGGTAAATCTTGCCTTACAGGCTTGATAGAATTCTATGATCAGGTGACAAAGATTAAGCGAGAAAGAGAAGGATGGGCGGACTGCATTTTTTTGGACTGTCGGAAAGCCTTTGACACAGTACCCCATAAAAGGTTGATGCATAAGCTGGAGAAACAGGCAGGAGTAACTGGTAGGGCGCTCCAGTGGATAAGGGAGTACCTAAGCAATAGGAAGCAGAGAGTTATAGTGAGGGGAGAGACCTCAGAATGGCGGGAATTCACCAGTGGAGTCCCACAGGGCTCTGTGCTTGGACCTATCCTGTTTCTGATATACGTAAATGATCTCCCAGAGGGTATAGACTCATTCCTCTCAATGTTTGCTGACGACGCCAAAATTATGAGAAGGATTAAGACAAGAGAAGGACAGCTTGAGGCTTCAAGAAGACCTGGACAAGCTGCAGGAATGGTCGAACAAATGGATGTTAGAGTTTAACCCAAGCAAATGTAATGTAATGAAGATAGGAGTAGGAAGCAGGAGACCAGATACAAGGTATCACTTGGGAGATGAAATACTTCAAGAGTCAGAGAGAGAGAAAGACCTGGGGGTTGATATCACGCCAGACCTGTCCCCTGAAGCTCATATCAAGAGGATAACATCAGCAGCATATGCCAGGTTGGCTAACATAAGAACGGCCTTTAGAAACTTGTGTAAGGAATCTTTCAGAACATTATATACCACATATGTCAGACCAATCCTGGAGTATGCGGCTCCAGCATGGAGTCCATATCTAGTCAAGCATAAGACTAAACTGGAAAAGGTTCAAAGGTTTGCCACCAGACTAGTACCTGAGCTGAGAGGTATGAGCTACGAGGAGAGACTACGGGAATTGAACCTCACTTCGTTGGAAGACAGAAGAGTTAGGGGGGACATGATCACCACATTCAAGATTCTCAAGGGAATCGACAGGGTTGATAAAGATAGTCTATTTAACACAAGGGGCACACGCACTAGGGGACACAGGTGGAAACTGAGTGCCCAAATGAGCCACAGAGATATTAGGAAGAACTTTTTTAGTGTCAGAGTGGTTGACAAATGGAATGCATTAGGACACAATGTGGTGGAGGCTGACTCCATACACAGTTTCAAGTGTAGATATGATAGAGCCCAATAGGCTCAGGAACCTGTACACCTGTTGATTGACGGTTGAGAGGCGGGACCAAAGAGCCAGAGCTCAACCCCCGCAAGCACAACTAGGTGAGTACAACCTGCTCTGCACGGAAAGAAAAAGTGCAGACAGCTCAGGTCAGGATAAACACACAGACCAGCACTACATACACCAACACCAACGTCTGGAACACACGTGCACAGCCACAACAGACACACTCTCACAGAGCAAAATTTCCCGAATCTATCAACTCCAAATCAGAAAATACACAAAAGTGCTGCGGAAATACAACAAAAGCAAATAAGCGAAAAACAATTCTTTCAGACTCAACACAACAAATTTACAGTTGTACCGAGGTCCAGCTGAAAAACATCGTGAAGATCATGGCAGAGACCATTATCAATTGCCTACAGATGACGCAGAACGCCTCACAGCAACAGACTCAATACATCACTTGTGTGATACTGGACAAGATCGTGCAGCAGACCACAGTTACACAAGACATAGACAGTCTGAGACAAGACGGAGCACAAGAGGACAAACAACGCAACATGGACATACAGACTACCAACAACAGTCGGGTAGTCAAGACACCAGAACATCAACATTTACAACAGCAACTGCAAGAAGCAGTGACCACCCAAGATCAACAGAATCTTACAACACAAGAGACAGACAACAACAGCCAAGGCAGTCTGATATGCAACAACACCAACAAAGACGTATTGAACAGCAGAGATGCACAGGTTCCGACAACACAAGAAAGAGCCACGAGCAATCAATGCAGTCCGACATACAGCAATACCAACAACATAGCGATGGACCACAGTTATGCACAGATTCCAACAATGCCGGGGATGACCACGAACAATCAATGCAGTCCGATTTGCAGCGACACGACTTGCGAGGCGGAGGATATAGAGGTCGATTCCGAAGAGGAGTTCTAGTAGAACAAGCGACACCAACCGAACCCGTCGTCTGGCCATTACGAATACTGCAGTGGAACATACAAGGTCTTGGAAATAAAAACCACACACTTCAGGAGGCTGCAATCAGCACGAAAGCAGATATAATCGTTTTGGAAGAAACTCTTTTCCCAGCCACGAAATCCTTCAGATTAGCTGGATATCAGCACTATGTTATACCGTATGAACAGGGGAGACAAAGAGGATTAATGACCCTAGTCAGGAACACCTTACCCAGCAAGACAATAGACTCAGTTTCATGTGGGGATGGAGTAGAGGTATTAGCAGTAACAGTGAATATGGCTAATATTGAGCTCCTCATATACAACGTCTACAAGCCCCCTAGACGTAAACTAGAAGCAGAGGCAGTGCTTGCCTTGGCCACGCAGGAAAATGTAATTATTGCTGGGGATTTTAATGCTCATCATCAAGAGTTAGGTGCAACTGGGCCAGCCAATGCAGATGGGCGCCATTTAGCTGCAGCTCTGCGTGAAGTACCTGAGATTACACTTCTCAACACTGGGGAACCCACTCACATTCTAGGAGGTTCCCTTGATCTTACATTCATCTCAACAGCACTCAAGCATCAGGCGAAGTGGGAAGTAGACCCGGTGATCACCAGTGACCACTATGCTACTGTCACAACACTAAACATAGAACGACCTCCTACACCACCTGCACAGCCTAGGTGGAATTTAGGAAAGGCCAATTGGAATATATACCAAGAAGAACTTGAAAAATGGTATGCAACGTACATGCCATTTGAGGATTTGAACATACTCGAGACCAATCTGCAGGAAGCCATTGCAGCTGCTGCAAACAAAGCTATTCCAATCATTATCACAGGAAACACAAAACGAAAGAACTATTGGTTCTATAGTAATGAAGTTAAAGAACAGAACCACAGAGTCAACATCTTCAGAAAACATCTAAAGAGAAACCCCACACCAGAAGGAAGAACTCTGCTAAGAGCGGTGATATCTGAAGCAAGACGAGTTTCTAGAGAAGTAAAGGAGGCAAGATGGTTTGAGTGGTGTCAAACTCTAAATGAACATAGTAGTCTTGGCAAGATATGGGGTCAGATTAAAACTATATCAGGTCGACCAGCCCGACCACAGACATGTATTCAACCATTGCAGGAGGCTGAGAGACTTGCTTTCCAATTTGCAGAAAGAACAGCTTCATATCAGCTTCCTGCAATGGTCCAAAGGCAGCAAGAACAATTAAAACAAGAGAGGTTGACAGTCATTCATGAGAGCATAGCTATA
The DNA here is from genome assembly GCF_040958095.1 of Procambarus clarkii. NCBI lineage: Eukaryota > Metazoa > Arthropoda > Malacostraca > Decapoda > Cambaridae > Procambarus > Procambarus clarkii. The sequence continues at coordinate 22,240,621 of NC_091186.1, forward strand.
AATGACGAATGTGACTGTCCCTTCACCACACAAGAACTAATCAGGGCCAAAAAAGGTGGTAAGGACACTCCACCAGGTGCTGATAACATTACATACTCAATGGTCGCACATGCAGGTCCTGCTGGAGAACAAGGAATATTGGACGTCATCAATGCATCTTGGCAGCAAGGCAAACTACCAACCTCTTGGAAGAAAGCAGACATCATACCGATTCCTAAGCCGAAAGAACCTGGCAATTACAGACCCATTTCATTAACATCATGCATTAGTAAAACTGCAGAACGGATGGTCTTAAATAGACTACTGTGGAAGACTGGAGACCTTCATAAACACATATTTGGCTTCACTAGAGGAGTAGGTACTGCAAACTGCATAGCAACATTACTAGGAACAGTTAACTCGGGTCCAGCTATAATGATCTTCCTTGATCTAGAAAAAGCATTTGAACTTGCAAGCCCGCAAGCAATATTACACACCTTAGTTAAAAAGGTGTAAAGGGAAAAAAGCTGGCATGGATTCAAGATTACCTAAGTCACAGGTATGCCAGAGTAAAGTTGCAAGGACAAGTGTCGGACTACCACTTGCACGAGAATGGGACTCCACAAGGAGGAGTCCTCAGTCCTAGTCTTTTTAACATCCTTATGGAAAGCCTTGTTACCATGACATTTACAGAAGGGGTTAAATTGCTAAGCTATGCTGATGATATAGCATTAGTCATTACAGGTCCTTCACTTCTAAATAAAGCACAAGGTGCATTAGATAAAGTAACATCTGTATGCAGTGTTTTAGGGCTAAAAGTATCTGCACAGAAGTCTAAGGCAATGAGACTATGTGGCAACACTCCAGACAGGCACTTACGCATTCAAGACATTAACCTTCAGTGGGTTACACAATATCAATATCTCGGAGTGTGGATAGATTTTAAAATGACATTCAATAAGCAAATTCAATATCTAAAGGAGAAAGCAAAATAACGACTAAATATAATGAGAGCAATCACAGGGCCCCGTCTAGGAGCGGGACACAAAGTGTTAAGAATGTTTTATATACACGCCGTTCGTTCCCTAGTTGATTATGCAGCGCCTGCCTTACTCACTCTTTCTCCTGGCCAGTGGGCAAACGTTGAGGTTCTTCAAAACGATGCATTGCGAATCATAACAGGAGCTCCCAGATGAACTAAAATACTGAACCTAAGACTAGAAACAAAGCTAACGTCGATTGAAATAAGGGTAAAAGGGATTGCTGCGTGCATGCTGACCAAGATATTGACTAGACCTAGAATCAGTTCACTTAAAGATATAATCACTGGAGCACTAACTCTGGACAGAAGAGCCTCCAATAGCAACAGGTGGACCCATTGTGCGATAAACACCATCAAAACATTCGATATAACAAACACAGTCACTGAGAGGGGTGTCGACGAAATACATGCAGACTTTGTTATGCAAACCCCTTGGGAATCTCCGCCAGCAGACTTTAAGATTATGGCTCTTGAAGGAAAGAAGAACCAGACAAATCCTCATCTGCTACGTAACATTGCACAGATGCATATAGAAGCAAACATGGCATCCGGCAGCTTCACTTACTTCACAGATGGATCAGTAGACCAGTAGGGACAAGAAACCGGAGCTGCAGTTAAAGCAGGAAACTCTGTAAATAGTTGGCAGCTCTCAAATGGGTGTTCAACTTTACAAACAGAGATGCTAGCCATTCAAAAGGCTTTGGAACATGCTCTTGCTGAACACCGACAACATGTTATCATACATACAGATTCGAGAACCGCCATTGAAACCTTGCAACAAGAACACATATGTGATAACATCCATCTGATCACAAATGTCATATCATTCATGCAAACACTCAAACGACAAGGCCGACGGGTACTTATCAACTGGGTGCCAAGTCATGTGAGAATAATAGGAAATGACATTGCAGACGAAGCTGCAAAACTTGCTACTACGAGGAGAAATGTAGACATTTACATACCACAGAGTCTATCACAGATTAAGAAAGTAATTAGAAACAGAGCAATGCAAAAGATGTACAGTGACCACAATTAACACAGCAGTTGCAACATCAGGATCTGCGGGTTGGTACAAGAATTCAACCAACTACGAACCATTTAGTTTGATGAAAGGGAGCAGTAGAGCAACAGAAGTGCATTTACATCGCATCAGGCTTGGGTACCCATGTGCATGGGAAATAGGCTTACAGGTTCCGGAAGATGAGAGGAAATGTCAACACTGTGGAGAAATGCCCGACAGACCACTGGAACATTATCTAACACAGTGCACAGTTACAAACCCATTAAGATTTCAACTTAGATTCAACAGAGCAGAAGAAGTTGTTAATCACATATGACAAAATCTTACTGAAGCGACCATACGAGTCATAAATACTCATACTCCGCCCAAGTAAAACAGAAACAAGCAACACTTAGTGGGCCAGCCAGAGGCTTAGGGCCCGCACAGGAATATCCCTGCAAAAAAAAAAAAAAAAAAAAATATTTTGGTCATGTTCCAATATCATAAATCGATCCCAGTGTTATGTAGTAGAGAAAAATGACTTATATCCAGTTTACGTAAAGCTACGAGTGGTCGAAACCACACTTAAATCCCAGAATGAACTTACGAAGGTTTTTCCACTTAGGGGAGTTAATTGAATACGGACGTAGCCGCCACAAAGGCGCTAAGAGGGAAAACGTCCTTAGCTAAGACGAAAAACCTTCGTAAGTACCTTCCTGAATCCGGCCCCAGGTCTTGCATTTATCGACATTAAAGAGCATTTGCCAGTCATCTGACCACTTAATCTCAGCACACTTGACTCTGAAAGTGGCGAAGATGTACTCCCCACAGCAGTCTCTAGTTCTAATTATTTTTAAGCATGTTAGTTCTTGGTGGTAGTAAAGATCAGTACCACCACCTCTCTGAATTTGACGACAGTTGTGAATTGCCGAGTAGTTAGGCATGTTAACTAACATAGTTAGTTACATAACATAACGGCATAACATAACATATTAATACTAACATAGCTTCTTTCTCAGACAACCTAAGGAATCTTATTATAAACAACAATCTCAACAAACACCACTTCATTCTGGGAGGAGACTTTAATATTGACCTGGGTCAACAAAATTGCTCTCAAGTTGACTATTTCCTTAACAGCATGAACTCCTGTATGCTAATCCCCACTATCACCAAACCTACCCGAGTCACTCAAACATCAGCCACTACCTTGGACCACATATGGACAAACATAACAGCTCCCCTTGTATCTGGTATAATCTACGACAGAACAACTGACCACTATCCTACCTTTCTCATAGCGAACATGGACATAACACCACCAAAAAGCAAGAAACTTTCATTTAGGCTACACAGTGAATCAGCTTTAGACAATCTTACAGAGGCACTTCACAATATTAACTGGGATTCTGAATTCAATAATACCCATGATATAAATTCATTAGCTAACCTCTTCCTCTCCAAAACTCTAAGCCTCTACAACCTTCATTGTCCCCTTCTTACAAAGCAACTGACAAAAGATTAAACAATCCATGGCTCACAAGTGGCATTCTCAACTCAATCAACAAGAAACATGAATATGAAAAGAAAGTTAGGATTGGCCTAGTTTCAAAGGAAGTAGCTAAAAGGTACTCATCAATGCTTACCAGTATCATAAGAAAGGCAAAACTTGCATATTATGTGAATAGATTCAATGAAGCAAAAGGCAACATGAAAAACACTTGGAAAACTATCTCTAGTATCCTAGGAACTAAGCAACACTCACATAACCAAATAAAACTCTACAAGGATGGGGATATACCGTCAACTGATTTAGAAATGGCAAATGAATTTAATAGTTTCTTTTCATCGGCTGGTGCTAATCTTGCCAGTAAAATCCCACAGACTCAGACACATATTAACACATATCTCTCAGGCAGCTATCCAAACTCTCTTCTCCTTTCACCAATCAGCCCGGCAGATGTTGTGTCCATCATACACTCTCTAAAAACCAAGGCAGGGAACTCCAGTGAAATTCCGTCCATTGTGTACAAGAGAGCCTCCCATGCCCTTGCCCCACCCATAGCACTACTGTTCAACAAATCTATAGAGTGTCACACCTTCCCTGATATCCTCAAAAAAGCAAGAGTAACGCCAGTCCATAAAGGAGGCAATCCGGCGGACATAAACAATTATAGACCAATATCAAATCTACCCATTCTATCAAAAATATTTGAAAAAATTATTTACAAACAGCTCTATTCCTACCTCGTAAAATTCGACATACTCAGCCCCTGCCAGTTTGGCTTTCGGTCCCAAAAGAGCACCAACGATGCAATCATTAGTCTCCTTGACGTTATCTACTCAGCCCTTGACAAAAATGAGTTTCCGATTGGACTCTTCATTGACCTAAGAAAAGCCTTTGATACTGTTAATCACAACTACCTCTTACTTAAACTCCAGCATTATGGAATCCGAGGCCTTGCCCTTGACTACATCCGATCCTATCTTAGTGACAGACACCAATATGTAACCATCAATGATACATCTTCGTCCACTCTACCAATTACCGTTGGAGTGCCACAGGGCAGCATCTTAGGACCTCTTCTATTTCTTATATATATAAACGATCTGCCTAATGTCTCTAATATTCTCAAACCTATACTGTTTGCTGACGATACTACTCTTATCTATTCAAACCTCAACCCACATACACTAAATAATGTTGTGAATAATGAATTAAAAAAAGTCCACTTATGGATGTCAACGAACAAACTAACATTAAACATCGAAAAGACTTACTACATCTTATTTGGAAGCAAATCATCAAATGCAATTCAGCTACAGATAGACAACATTAACATCAGTAATAAAGATGATGGCAAGTTTCTTGGCCTATTCCTAGACAAGAGACTCAACTTCAGCACCCACATTCAACACATAACTAAGAAAGTCTCTAAGACAGTTGGTATACTCTCCAAAATCAGATATTATGTTCCTAACTCTGCTCTCCTCTCACTATATTATGCACTAATTTACCCCTATCTTAATTATGGTATCTGTGCATGGGGGTCTACCACTGCAAACCACCTTAAGCCCATCATCACACAGCAAAAATCTGCTATCAGAATGATAACTAACTCAGCTTTCAGATAACACTCAGCTCCCTTGTTTAAATCCCTAAACTTGCTAAATATTAACTCCCTCCACACATTCTCTTGTGTCAACTACATTTACAAAACCCTGTTCTTAAATGCAAACCATGCTCTGAAACTCTCCCTGGACAGATGTAATAGGACCCATTATCACCACACCAGAAATAAATATCTCTTTGATATCCCCAGGGTCAAACTTAATCTGTGTAAACACTCTATGCAAATTAAGGGACCTAGTTTATGGAACTCACTCCCTAGTGAATTGAAAAACTGTAAAACTTTTGCCTTATTTAAAAGCAAAACCAAAAAGTACCTAACTTCATCTTCTTAGTTTTCCTACACTGAGCTTTAAATTTGCTCTGTACCTAGTGTTACCCAATCTCCTAATTTTTATGTAATTTCAAACAACCTTATCATTGTGTTCATTGCTGTCTTCTTTTATGTGCTAGCCATATGCTGTATTGTGACTACCAATTTTTGTCAACTACCATTCAAGCTGTCATTGCAACCAATCTTATATTGTTTCTGCTGTATTATGCCTACCAATTTTTTTTGTCAACTACCATTCAAGCTGTCATTGCAATCAATCTTAGCTACCTATGTGCTTTAATATACTGTACCTACAATTTTCTCTCATCTTTTTTTTCATTTCATGTAATCTGTTATCATTTTTTGTCTATAATTTTGCAAGTATTTACCTCCTTAAAATTTTCTTAGATTAAGGACCTGCCCGAAACGCTGCGCGTGCTAGTGGCTTTACAAGACTGTAATTACCATATTTGTATCCTCGCATTCCTTATGTACATTCTTGTATATGCATAAATAAATAAATAAATAAATAAATAAATAAATAAATAAATAAATGTTAAAGAGTTGAGTAGTATCCTCTTTCAACCACGTTTCAGTAAGTGTAATAAAAGAGAATTTGTTGTCAATAGTTTCAATCAAGGCACTAACATCATCGAAGTGTTTTCCTAGGGATCTAACGTTCAAGTTGATTACAGAGATATTGTGATTATCTGTTAATACATTGTTTACATCATGTGCTGTAAAATATCTGCAATTTTGATCATTGAAGTGATGATTGTCATAGATAGTGGATAAGAGGTTTAGTTCTGGGTCTATACTTGTCTGCATAAAAAGGCTGTTTGCAGGAAATAAACAAGGCAAGAATGGCAAATTACAAAATAGAAAACAAAGAAAAAAGTAGAATAAAAATTCTAAAGTAATATAAACTTAATGGTAAATTTAAGTATAAAAAAACTTAATGGGAACTAGAAATGTAAAAAATGAACTAGAATAATTAATAACAATAGATGACCAAAAAAGTCAAAAAGCAATTATGAAATCTATAAGATGAAAAGCTTGCTTACTATACTATTATAAGTACACTATAGTTGAATACTAAAGTTACACTAAAACAAACTGAGGTAGTTTAGAGATACACTCAGGAACACTGGATAATGAAGTTAATACTAGAGGACACAGGCAAAGCCAGTGTACTATGGAACATGGGAGTAAAAAGAAAGAAGACAATAATAAAGATGACAATATTATTATTTTTTTTAACTAAAGTTAAAACCTTTTGAAAGGAAAGACAGAGCTAAAGTACACAAAGGTAGTTAAATGAGATTATAATTTGAATTCAGGCTATACAGCAGTTATCCCACAGTCACTGAGGAAAGAATTAAGATGAGCTTCTTATTCTTGTGCTAGTGTACTGGTGGATCAGCCTGGCATTCCATATTCTCTCCTGATTCCGTGTATGACTGGCCTTCCTGTGAGGCGGGGAGGTTAGATGAACTTGTGGCTAGTTTTTGATCTACACTTTGTAATCCATCATATAGAATAGCGAAGCAGCATATTGCTGTGTAGACCTAAGCTTATTAATACAAGATTTTCTGAATTTTAATTTCAGTGGGAGACACAGTTCATCTGCCAGTTCTTTTATAACTTGTGATTTAATTTCGTTTACACCTGGGACTTTTGAGTCGTTGACCCAATGTACCTTCTTGTATATATAAAATAAATAAATAAATAAATTTACGATGCTTACTGTCTGAGACATTTATTTTTGCTCTATTTTGAATATGACAAGTGAAATTCAGTTCCTTGTCAATGTGAACACTAAAAATAATTTTCCAACTACTCTGCTGTCAATTTGGGTATTGTTAATTGTTAGTTTAATATGATCCATAGCAAGTCATTGAGTGCTCCTCGTACAACAGGTGTCAAGGTCACTAACCAGCAGAGTCACCCCATAAATGTATCTCGTTTTCTGTCAAACAAGAATCACAGAGAATGTTGAAATTTGTCAATTACATAAACTGTGTAACTTCAGAGATATCTAAGTCAATATGTGGATTTATTCCATGATAGCGTGACAATTATAGACCAAGTAACATAAATAAGTTAAAATACAAGCCTAAGGGACATGTGGGAGCACTGGATAAAACTGGGTTAAAATGTTTATCATAAAAATCATAGCTTCCGGTCCCTCGCCGGATTTCCCTAACTGGACCGAGAATCAGTGGTTTGTAGCGAGTAAACCTATACTCGCTTCATTATCTCATCATCTTAATGGCATAACTAATTACACAAGCTATAATCCTATCCCTATTTACAGGTAACGGTTTTTCCACCCTCCTATCTTACTGTGAGGTGTAGTAACCGTATATAAGCCAGCGATAGCAGAATGGGAAACACACATCATTCCTGGCATCGGTAGCAGCAGCACGTCGCGCTCACAGTGAGATCTAGGCGATACGCTGTTTGAGCGCCCCCGCACCTGCACCCACCTGCCTCTGCATTATTGCAGCTACATGGGACCACCGTTTTGAGGCATCTGATATCACAACCACCACAGTGATCCAAGTTAGTTAGTTTAGTTCATTTATTATGCACCCCATACCCATCTTGTGGGCGGTAGTGGAAAGGGTTACAGAGGCACATAATGGGCTCAGGGACTGAACCCCACAATTCATTTAGATAAGCAAGTTACAATCTTGATGAGCTAGTTACAAAATTCAATATAAGTCGTCACATCAACAATGGATTCGAGATCGACCTCAAGTACAGGTTCTAAATTAAGACACTGACATATGTGGAGAGCTAGTGTCACAATTGATATGTTTGTCCTGCACACCGCCCCCCATCCAGTGGGCAGCGGTGGATAGGTTACAATCACTTAGTTACTACCTACAGTTAGCAAACTGGGGATATTTGGCTAAAATTTCTGATAGCAGATCATTTTGAATGAAATATTGACACATCGCTGGAACATTGGTTATAGAATTGTCTCTAAATTCACGTATCTTTTCGCACTCCATCACATAGTGACGGAGGGTGTGCGAATAATTTTGTTGACACAGTTTACATTTGGTCACGTCTACATCAGCAGATAATGAGAATTCCCAGAGATACTTGTAACCGAGTCTAAGCCGAGCAGTAGTAACATCTAGAAGTCTGCTGATTTTATTGGATGATCCATAGATGTGTGGCTCCTCTTGCATGATAATATGATGATAGATGGAATTACTGGTGTCAATTTCACTTTGCCTCAGATCTACAAGATCTTGTTGAAGTTCTCGGTGTACTGCTGCTCTCAGATTGCTCATTGACAATCCAAGGTTACACTCAACGGCTCCTTTAAAGGCAGATTCTTTGGCTAACTTATCAGCTCTATCATGCATTCGGAGGCCAACATGAGATGGAGACCACATGGCTAACATAAGAACAGCAGCCTTTAGAAACTTGTGTAAGGAATCTTTCAGAACATTATATACCACATATGTCAGACCAATCCCGGAGTATGCGGCTCCAGCATGGAGTCCATATCTAGTCAAGCATAAGACTAAACTGGAAAAGGTTCAAAGGTTTGCCACCAGACTAGTACCCGAGCTGAGAGGTATGAGCTACGAGGAGAGACTACGAGAATTGAACCTCACTTCGTTGGAAGACAGAAGAGTTAGAGGGGGACATGATCACCACATTCAAGATTCTCAAGGGAATCGACAGGGTTGATAAAGACAGGCTATTTAACACATGGGACACACGCACTAGGGGACACAGGTGGAAACTGAGTGCCCAAATGAGCCACAGAGATATTAGAAAGAACTTTTTTAGTGTCAGAGTGGTTGACAAATGGTTGACATTAGGAAGTGATGTGGTGGAGGCTGACTCCATACACAGTTTCAAGTGTAGATATGATAGAGCCCAATAGGCTCAGGAACCTGTACACCTGTTGATTGACGGTTGAGAGGCGGGACCAAAGAGCCAGAGCTCAACCCCTGCAAGCACAACTAGGTGAGTACATGAAATGGACTATGTTACCATCCTTAACAATTTTGTTGTATTTGTGTCTAGCTTCGGACACGAGCATGTTACATTTATGTCTTATAGTGTTGAGAGCATTTAAGGATGATAAAGAGTCACTTACAATTAATGTATCAAGTTTGGAGACTTGTACACATTTCAGTGCAAGGATCAAGGCAAATAGTTCAGTCTGAAGGGTAGAGGCCCAGTTGTTTATACGGACTCCCCACTCAAAGTATAGGCCATCGCCCATTGTCAGGACAACTGCACTTCCAGCTGCACCCGTGGTGCGGTGTAGGGAACCATCAGTGTATATAATTTGAGAGAGAGAATGCTCTGTGGACAGAGCATCAATATGGCTTAAGGCGTTGAGCTTTGCCTCAAGACGAAGCTTGGGCTCATCTCTAATTTGCTTCTTGGGTGGAAAGGGAGGGATTAAAACTGGAAAGGGTGTAACCTCCCACGGTGCAGGAAAGTGCCGTTGTTGTTTCTCTTGGTACAAATCATGAACCTGATACATTCTGAGTTGAGTTCCAGTTTTTGTTATCCATTTGGAACAATGCTCTTTCTTCAATAAAGAAATTCTGGAGGGCTTCTGTGCAAGGATTAGGATGAGTTAGCCTAAGCATTTTTATACCAATTTGACAGTTAATTTCAGTAACACGATCAACAACGCTCAGAATATTAAGTTCCTTTCTCATATTAAGTATCTTTGTGGTACGAGGGCAACCAAGGATTATCCTCAAGGCTTCGTTCTGCAATTTTTCAAGCCCTCCAAGCTTTCTTTCAGGCATCAAAACAAGCAGAGGTGCAGCATAATCCACTAAAGATCTGATGTATGCAAGGTACATCATTTTGACAATCCTAACATTGGCACCATAGCCTGAGTGATAACCTGCAACAGCCTTGAGAGCTCGGAGCCTCTCTTTATACTGACGACAGAGTCTGAATACAACAGGACCATACAGTGGCACCTCAAGGCCAAGGTATTTGAATCTGTTTACATAGTCAAGCTGGGAGCCATCAGACAGTTGCATCTTGCGAACAGCTTCTCCCTGCCTGGGTGGGCGCCGATTGTGTATCTTTGTTTTCTCTGCTGAGTTAATTAAACCTAGGTCCTGACATGAGTCTAATACAGAGTTAAGAGTGTTCTGTGTGTTAGCATACGCAGTGGTGTGTATCATTATATCATCAGCATACCCAGTGGTGTGTATCATTATATCATCAGCATAGCTAATGATGTGGACGTTGGGTTTGCTCGGTATAGAGTTTAACAGCGTGTTTAGTAAGATATTAAATAAGGTAGGACTGAGGACACCACCCTGCGGGGTACCTAGTTCAAAGTCTCTTGTTACACTCCAATGCCCCTGGAAAAATACAAATGACTTCCTGTTGGATAAGTAACCCCTGATTCAACAAAGAAGCCAACCACCAATATTCATTCTTGCGAGCTCACTCAAGATAACATGTCTATTTGCAATATCAAAGGCAGACTTAAGATGTAGGAAGGTGGTATATGACTTTTCAGTGTGCAGGGTAAGAAAGGTGGTGATGCAATGATGCACACTCCTTCCATGCATGAAGCCATATATCTGGGGGGATAGCATGGTTCTTATTCTATGGAGGAGACGGTTTAGAACCATTCTCTCGAATGTTTTGCAAATGCAGCTAGTAAGGGAAATTGGGCGGAAAGCATTCTCTTGATTTGGCTTGTGAATTGGAATGATTATACTGTTGGTCCAAGAGTTAGGAAGTTCCCCAGTAACATAGCTCATATTATACAGCTCAAGCAGGGGATTCCCTGGTACTAAAGGGAGTAGACGCAATATGTCATAAGTGATACCATCTTCACCGGGGGATGTGGCTTTGCCTTTGTTTAGGGCCGCGAGTAATTCAAACTCAGTAAATGGCACGTTGCATTCATCGTCCTTGTGGAGCGTGAAGTCAACAAGCCTTTCTCGATCTCCGTAACCAGCATTTAATCTGAACTGTATGTCTGAGGGAAGATTATTGAAGCTAGAGGTGGTTGCCCAAGCACCGACTAACTCGTTTGCTCTGTGTAGAGGGTGAGGGTGTGCTACTTGGCCGATCTTATCGCCTTTAATTCTTTTAATATCCTTCCATGCCTGGCTGAGGGGGGGGGGGTGTGAGAGTTGAGACTGTTAACAAAAAAACTATCTTTTTATATTTAAAGAAGCTTAAGTAAGTAATTATTTAAGGAAAGCATCAAGTCGGGGAGACTATATATAACTGAAGCTTAAGTACACAGTACTGTAGTTGCTTCTATTATATTTTACTAATTACAGAGTATAGATCAAAGACAAAGTTCAACTAACGTCCCCCATCTCACCGGAGGGTTGGTTACACGTATGGGATAATAATTTATTTATTTATATATATACAAGAAGGTACATTGGGTTTATGAGAGAACTTAGCACTGATGTTTTACATTCTTGTAAAGCCACTAACACACATAGCGTTTCAGGCAGGTCCTCAATTTAACAAATAATTTTAAGTTGGTAATATCTAGCAAAATTTTAAAACAATGTTAGCAGGTACATTGTAAGACAATTTGACAAAGATTGGTAGGTACATTAATGTAAAATTTAAAGGTTATCAACAGGTACATTATGGCATAATTTGTGGATTATTTCAAGGTATAATGCGGTAAGATATGTGTTCAATATAACAACCATGATATAAGGTGATAGCAATGATTACAATAGTAAAGTTGTATGGCTTAGGTATATATATTGGGGGATTGGGTAGCACTAGATACAGTGACCAATAGTAGCTATTGTCCTGGACCTGAGGGGGTTGGGGCTTATGGAGCTTAAACCTCCAAAGAGAACTCTGGTTGCTGCACCAAACTGTTACTCGCGTTCAGGTGGACAACGTCCCCCAACCACTCTCTGCCGGAACAGACAACGTCCCAACCACTCTCTGCCGGAACAGACAACGTCCCAACCACTCTCTGCCGGAACAGACAACGTCCCAACCACTCTCTGCCGGAACAGACAACGTCCCCCAACCACTCTCTGCCGGAACAGACAACGTCCCCCAACCACTCTCTGCCGGAACAGACAACGTCCCCCAACCACTCTCTGCCGGAACAGACAACGTCCCCCAACCACTCTCTGCCGGAACAGATAACGTCCCAACCACTCTCTGCCGGAACAGACAACGTCCCAACCACTCTCTGCCGGAACAGACGACGTCCCAACCACTCTCTGCCGGAACAGACGACGTCCCAACCACTCTCTGCCGGAACAGACGACCGACCTTGGCAGCCACACTCCCGCTATCGTCGGTCGACCATCAATGAACTCTAAAGTGCTTGACGTTTTCTCAGATCACCCTGTACGCCTCTTGATCTTGGAGAGGGGTTCAGAGTCACATACCTTGGGGGTGCGGCTCCAACACTGGCCTTGTTGTCCTGTGCACACACACCCTACTTGAGTCGCCGTGACTCCCCACTCTCTCCTTATTTGAAATGATCTCAATTTCCCTTTTTGTAAATTAGTATTTTCTGTCACCCTGTCTGCAGCTATGATTTTCTCTCTCACTCTCTTTCTCTCTCTCTCTCTCTCCCTTTCTCACTCTCTTCTTTCTGGGAAGCCTGACCAGGACGAATACAAAAACCAGTTAACAGTACACCTTTAATAAACAAAAGAACATATACAATACACAAAAATAAGAACAATAAAACATTAGCATACAACATTCTAAGCTACTACAACCTGGTAGCAATCCAATACCATATCCTGGCTTCACCAGTTGTCCATGTCAAGTGGTTGCTCAACTCTTGGCGCGCCACTTATTACTCCCTCACCAAGTGGGATTAAATATCGTCGAAATAATATTGTACAATCAGCTCTAATATATATATATATATATATATATATATATATATATATATATATATATATATATATATATATATATATATATATATATATGTCGTACCTAGTAGCCAGAACGCACTTTTATGCCTACTATGCAAGGCCCGATTTGCCTAATAAGCCAAGTTTTCCTGAATTAATTGTTTTTCGACAACCTAACCTACCTAACCTAACCTAACCTAACTTTTTCGGCTACCTCACCTAACCTAACCTCTAAAGATAGGTTAGGTTAGGTTAGGTAGGGTTGGTTAGGTTTGGTCATATATCTACGTTAATTTTAACTCCAATAAAAAAAATTGACCTCATACATAATGAAATGGGTAGCTTTATCATTTCATAAGAAAAAAAATAGAGAAAATATATTAATTCAGGAAAACTTGGCTTATTAGGCAAATCGGGCCTTGCATAGTAGGCATAAAAGTGCGTTCTGGCTACTAGGTACGACATATATATATGTCGTACCTAGTAGCCAGAACGCACTTCTCAGCCTACTATGCAAGGCCCGATTTGCCTAATAAGCCAAGTTTTCCTGAATTAATATATTTTCTCTAATTTTTTTCTTATGAAATGATAAAGCTACCCATTTCATTATGTATGAGGTCAATTTTTTTTAATTGGAGTTAAAATTAACGTAGATATATGACCGAACCTAACCAACCCTACCTAACCTAACCTATCCTATCTTTATTGGTTAAGTTAGATAAGGTAGCCGAAAAAGTTAGGTTAGGTTAGGTAGTCGAAAAACAATTAATTCATGAAAACTTGGCTTATTAGGCAAATCGGGCCTTGCATAGTAGGCTGAGAAGTGCGTTCTGGCTACTAGGTACGATATATATATATATATATATATATATATATATATATATATATATATATATATATATGCGAACAAGCCTGAAAGGTCCCCAGGACAATATGCAACTGAAAACTCACACCCCAGAAGTGACTCGAACCCATACTCACAGGAGCAACGCAACTGGTATGTACAAGACGCCTTAATCCACTTGACCATCACGACCGGACAAAATGAGGTGATAGCCGAGGCTATTTGAACCACCCCACCCCATGCCCAAGATTACTATCCGAGTGCCGGCGGTGGGGTGGTTCAAATAGCCTCGGCTATCACCTCATTTTGTCCGGTCGTGATGGTCAAGTGGATTAAGGCGTCTTGTACATACCAGTTGCGTTGCTCCTGGGAGTATGGGTTCGAGTCACTTCTGGGGTGTGAGTTTTCAGTTATATATATATATATATATATATATATATATATATATATATATATGTGTGTATATCACGAAAATAAACACGTGATTAAGAATGTGACAATGTCAGACCACGGAGGAAAAATGAAACAGGAAATTTCCTTAAGTACTTTCGTATATTAAATACATCTTCAGAAGGTCTGAAGATGTTTGCATTTGAACACAAATGCATTTGTGTTCCTCACGTGTGCCCCAAAGAATGAGGTGATTTGATAAAATGCTATGCCCAAGATTACCATCCGAGTGCCGGCGGGGAAGTGGTTCATATAGCCTCGGCTATCACTTCCTTATGTCCGGTCGTGATGGTCAAGCGGATTAAGGCGTCCCTGTACATACCAGTTGTGGGAGTATGGGTTCGAGTCACTTCTGGGGTGTGAGTTTTCAGTTATATATATATATATATATATATATATATATATATATATATATATATATATATATATATATATATATATATATATATATATATATATATATGTGTGTGTGTGTGTGTATATCACGAAAATAAACACGTGATTAATATATATATATATATATATATATATATATATATATATATATATATATTTATATATATATATATATATATATATATATATATATATATATATATATATATATATATATATATTATTATATATGACCGAAAAAGTAAGATTAATAATTCTAACACGAATTTTCTCAATCTTTCTTGTATTTCTTTCACTGTTGATGGTAACTTAAAAATCAATTCTCCAAAATTCGTTTTTTATATCTAGTCTGAAGCGACACTTGAACGCGTTTCGTAAAACTTATTACATTTTCAAAGACTTCAGCTTACACACACACAACTATTACTGAACAGAGTTTAAACAGCTTCGATTTTATACCTACATTTGGGTGAGGTGATATGTTACAACAGTTTTGGATGAGGTGAAAACAAACTTTCAACACAAGATTTTGTAAGTTAAAGGGAAGAATGGAAGTAACTGCAAAGGGCCTATTGGCCCATATTTCTTGATGCTTCTATATTCCCAATATATACTAATATATATATATATATAATATTATTCAGGTAAAGTACATACATACAAGGTGAGATACAAGAAGTTGATGTATTTATAGATAGAGGTAGTACATACAATGCCTAAAGCCACTATTACGCAACTCAGCCTGTGGCTGAAACACCAGAAACATCTGCATAAATATTGCCCAACACAGAGAGTAAATCCATCTTTCACCTTCCAGTGCGCTTCACACGCCAATAAGCATTCAAGCACTCCTGTTATACGAGTATGTGTGATCACCATGAACCTCTGTTCTGCTCCTAGAGGCTCACTACTACCATCCTGTTATACGAGTATGTGTGATCACCATGAACCTCTGTTCTCCTCCTGGAGGCTCACTACTACCATCTATAACTCTGGCTTCTTCCAAAATTGTCAACAATGTTTTCTGCAGTCCTCCCAAACTGTTACACAATGAAGCTCTCATCAAACACCAGTGATGCTTCACCACTGATCCCACAGACACGTGAAACTTCTCTTTCCTGCTCCTCCACACTGCTTGAGGTCAGCTCCTCCACACTGCTTGAGGTCAGCTCCTCCACACTGCTTGAGGTCAGCTCCTCCACACTGCTTGAGGTCAGCTCCTCCACACTGCTTGAGGTCAGCTCCTCACCACGTGGCTCTGCTCTACCACAGAGTTCAGCCTTCACTTCTCCAGCCTCGAAGTTTACTCCATTAACTTCTTCCCAGCCCTCGAACTTCCATCAATTTCTTCCCCCCAAACAAACTACAGAATTATCTAATGCGGGGCGCTCAGGTCTCGATCCTCGACAGTGGCGATCACCCGTCGCACACAAAATCGCTATAAAATTGCCTCACCAGGCTTCTCTTAGTCCTGACTCGAGCGCTTTAAGTCGTCCTCAGGCTCCATACATAACGCCTGACTGGTTCTCTCCTCTTGACGGAACATATAACTAGGAGTTCCTCCTTTAGTGCCAGGAACATAAACACACTACAACCTGCTCTCACGACCGCTGCTGCTCGAGTGAGGTCAAGACATACACAGCGAGCCTCACAGTTTGTCAGCCAAAATATCGACATAACATGCCATGTCCTTATTTACATGTTCATCCTCTGCCCATGCTTTTAAACTATTCATTAACACTTGTCATGTATTTAATATACATTCACATACCTATATTTCCTTTGACCTCTCAATTGGGGCGAGTTTGTTGAATAACTCTCATAGAGATAGACTAGTTTTTCCAGGCTACCTGGGGTCATAACACTATACGGTCTTATAACTTCACCAATGGTAGCTGTACAGTCCTATACAGGTAGGAACTAGGTAAGAAAATAGAAACTAGGCACTAGGTATTATATTATGAAGATAAAATTAGGTGCTTTGTGGTGTTATTTTTTAATAAGGCAGAAGTTGGACAGCTTTTCAATTCGTTAGGGAGTGAGTTCCATAGACCAGGTCTCTTTATTTGCATAGAGTTTTTACACAGATTAAGTTTGACTCTGGGATATCAAAGAGATATTTATGTCTGGTGTGGTGATAATGGGTCCTATTACAGCTGTCCAGGAAGAGTTTCAGAACAGGGTTTACACTTAAGAACAGGGGGTTTTCTAAATGTAAATGGCATAAGAGAATGTGTGGAGTGAGCTTATGTTTAGCATGTTTAGGGAGTTAAACAAAGGGGCTGAGTGTTGTCTGAAAGCAGAGTTTGTTATTATCACTCATCATCACTCAGATTTTTGCTGAGTGATGATGGACTTGAGGTGATTTGCAGTGGTTGAACCCCATGCACAGATACCATAATTAAGATAGGGATAGATTATTGCATAGTAGTGAGAGGAGAGCAGAGTTTGGAATATAATATCTTATTTTAGAGAGTATACTAACTGTTTTTTAAACTTTTTTGACAATGTGTTGTATGTGGGTACTTATGTTAAGTGTCTTGCCTAAGTATAGACCAAGGAACTTTCCATCATTTTTATTGCTGATGTTAACATTGTCTATCTGAAGCTGAATTGCATTTATTGATTTGCTTCCAAATAAGATTTAGTTGGTCTGTTATATACATAGAACTTATGTTTAGTGTGAGTTTGTTGGTTGACATCCATAAGTGGACTTTTTTAATTCGTTATTTACAACATTATTTAGTGAGTGTGGGTTGGGGTCTGAATAGATGAAGGTAGTATCGTCAGCAAATAATATAGGTTTAAGAATATTAGAGACATTAGGAAGATCATTGATGTATATAAGAAATAGGAGAGGTCCCAAGATGCTGCCCTGTAGAACCCCTACGGTTAATGGTAGAGTGGGAGAGGTTATATCATTGATGGCTACATATTGGTGTCTGTCACTAAGATAGGATCGGATATAGTCCAAGGCGTTAAGGCCTCGGATTCCATAATGCTGGAGTTTAAGTAAGAGGTAGTTATGGTTAACAGTATCAAAGGCCTTTCTCAGGTCAATGAAGAGTTCAAACGGAAACTCATTTTTGTCAAAGACTGAGTAGATGATATCAAGGAGATTGCATCATTGGTACTCGTTTGGGACTGGAAGCCAAAATGACAGGGACTTAGTATATTGAATTTTACGAGATAAGAGTAGAGCTGTTTGTAAATAATTTTTTCAAATATTTTTGATAATATAGGTGGATATGATATTGGTCTGTAATTATTTGTGTCTGCCATGTTACCTCCTTTATGAACTGGCGTTACTCTTGCTTTTTAAGGGGGCATCTCCCCGGAATTATGAAAGTTGTTGTAGGGTATTCATAATTTATTATCCTGATACATGTGAAAGGTGCTGCACCTAGGCCAAGTTTCAGCATCTCAGCCTAAATAGAGAAGGAGAAAAAAAAATAAAAAATAAAATTTTGTTCACCAATGTTCAATTGCTTTCACAGCCCACAATTGTGAACCAAAATCATTTCTACGACACTCGCTATGACCTTACTATATAATAAAGATTGTCTAGTATGATCTTTATCCCAGATGTATTTAGTGCAATAATACAGATTTTTAAAAGTTTCCCAAAAACGTATGCAACAAAATGAAGTGTATCATTATTTATAAAATCAATAAATCTACGTAGATAAGAAAATCCACCCCAGTTTTTAGAGACATAAACTCTACATATAATGTGCAAGTTTCATGTAAATTGAATAATAAAGGCTGTGAAGGCAGATCTAGTTGTAAAAGTTGGAGTTGCGTAGCGCGCGCGACAAGTTACTCTACTTGCGGTCACTCGTGACTGGTGATTTACGCATTGCGGCCAGCTCGTATGGAGAGCTCGCATGCATCTAGCTGTCAATGCTTTTCTCTTGTTCGTTTGGTAAGTCATATTGCAGTACAAATAGCAAAAATAGCATGTTCTGGGAGATATTGTGAGAGCGCGTCAGCATACATCCTCTCTCCATGACAGACACACAGTCACTGAGGGGGCAGCACCCTCTCACTCACACGATACTGTTGCCATTTGTGTGAGTTCATATTCATTTTATGCATAACATGTTATTTTCAACGCTATTACGAAAAATAAGACATCTACAACGTAAGATACAATACCCCGCGGCGCACTCACGCCGCGAAGACCAGATTCACGAAAGTTGCAGCGGGAAATTTGACTCTAATTACGTTATTTTTCAAGATATCATTAAACGGTTTGGACCACAGTGTTGCCAGAACGTTGTAGTATTTTTCGTAATTTTTCGTAAATATTCCATTTTTCATCGGATTTTCGGGTGCCATGGCCCCTTAAAGGATATCAGGGAAGGTATGACACTCTAGATATTTGTTGAACAGCAGAGCTATAGGTGGCGCAAGGGCATGGGAGGCACTCTTGTATACCATGGAAGGTATTTCACTGGTGTTCCCAGCTTTGGTTTTTAGTGAGTGAATGATGGAGACACCATCTGTAGGGTTCACTGGTGAGAGGAGAAGAGAGTTTGGGTAGCTGCCTGAGAGGTATGTGGTAACATGTGTCTGAGTCTGTGGGAATAGGAATGCATCACATGATTGTCATGAATGACTGTCATGCAAGCATCACATGACTCATGCAGGATGGTGCAACTGCTTTAGCACCATCCGCGCCGGTAATTGATTGTTGTTTAGTCTAGTGTAAGTATTATGTGGGCGTACACACGCTCTGTGAGCATCGTGGGCGTACACACGCCCTGTGAGCATCGTGGGCGTACACACGCCCTGTGAGCATCGTGGGCGTACACACGCCCTGTGAGCATCGTGGGCGTACACACGCCCTGTGGGCGGTACGGGCGTACACACGCCCTGTGGGCGGTACGGGCGTACACACGCCCTGTGGGCGGTACGGGCGTACACACGCCCTGTGGGCGGTACGGGCGTACACACGCCCTGTGAGCGGCGTGGGCGTACACACGCCCTGTGAGCGGTACGGGCGTACACACGCCCTGTGGGCGGTACGGGCGTACACACGCCCTGTGAGCGGCATGGGCGTACACACGCCCTGTGAGCGTCGTGGGCGTACACACATGCCCTGTGAGCATCGTGGGCGTACACACATGCCCTGTGAGCATCGTGGGCGTACACATGTGGGTTTAGATAGACGATCCCTATCTTAATTATGGTATCTGTGCATGGGGTCTCTCTGCAAACCACCTTAAGCCCATCATCACCCAGCAAAAATCTGCTATCAGAACAATAACAAACTCTGCTTTCAGACAACACTCAGCTCCCCTTGTTTAAATCCCTCAACATGCTAAACATAAATTCATAAACTCCACACTTTCTCCTGTGTCAATTACATTTGTAAAACCCTGTTCTGAAACTCTCCCTGGACAGATGTAATAGAACCCATTATCACCACACCAGACATAAATATCTCTTTGATATCCCCCAGAGTCAAACTTAATCTGTATAAACACACTATGCAATTAAAGGGACCCAGTCTATGGAACTCACTCCCTAATGAATTGAAAAGCTGTCAAACTTTTGCCTTATTCAAAAATAAAACCAAAAATTACCTTATTTTATCTTCATAGTTTTCTACCTGGTGGTTTATCTGGCATTGTATTTAGTGCTACCAAATCCCCCAATATTTGTGCCTAAGCCATGTTGCTTTACCATTGTAATCTTAGATATCATCTGATATCATGGTTGTTGTATTGAGTACATATCCTGCTGCATTATTCCTTGTATAATGATCCTCATACTGTGCTTCAGTGAACCAATGTATAACCCTAAAATGTTATCCTAATGTACCTAGTAATCCTTTCATTGTTGTGTATTGTTATTATTGTGTATTGTTCTAATCTGCTTTTGAGTCAAAAGTTCTTGCAATGTTCATGTAAACATTTTTGACGATTTACTGTAATTATTCAACTTAAAATTATCTGTACCTGTATAGTAAAGCTGTAAAGTACCTGTAAACATTTTTATGTCAATTTTGCTGTGAATAGTCTAAAATTTTCTGTTAGTTTAAGGATTTGCCCGAAACGCTATGAGTGCTAGTGGCTTTACAAGAATGTAAAATCAACTCAATTTCTATGTTCTCTGTTAATCCCCAATGTACCTTCTTGTATATAAATAAATAAATATATAAATATGCAGGCAATGTATATACTGTATAATAAATAAATAATAAATAAATAAATGATATAATCGATAATTTTATACATTTCATGATAAACATTTTAACCCAGTTTTATCCAGTGCTCCCACATGTCCCTTAGGCTTGTATTTTAACTTATTTATGTTACTTGGTCTATAATTGTCACGCTATCACGGAATAAATCCACATATTGACTTAGATATCTCTGAAATTGAAATTGAAATTGAAATTGAAATAAGTTTATTGAGGTAAAATACACACAAAGGGATGAGGTAGCTCAAGCTATTCTCACCCCGTTCAGTACAACGTGTTAGTACATACATAGACACACATCACAAACAATAAACCTGTTACCAAACATTCTGAGAGATAAACATGTACATTTCCTCCTTCACAAGTGGTATGGTATCAGACGTACACAAATACTTTTATGACCTAGTTATACGGATAATTCAACAAAATATTACAGTCTTGGTGCAAAATTCTTTTATCTCTCAAGAATATCATCAACCTTTCCTTTGTGACACATCCAGGCTATTTGCTCAGGAACAGTCCTTATCTCAGTGTTTCTATATACATTAATCAACGGACAATCAAGAACATAATGGGCAAGGGTGTGAGACCTTAACATACCACATAGTTTACACTTCGTGTCATTATCATGAACGCCTATCCCATATTCCCAGTAATATTTGTACCCAAGCCTGAGCCGCATGTACACAGAGTCACTCCAAGCATTTCTCCTTTTACCATAAGTGAAAAGGGTGTTTTGACTCACATACATGTAGTGTTGCATGGTTAGACTTCTCTCATACATTATCCCTCTCCTCTCCACTCCTGCCTGTGCCTGAATATTTCTGATTTTGCTTCTTATTTGTCTCATTGTGAATTCACATTCAATGTCAATTTGTGGTTTTGATGTGGCACGTTTGGCCAAGTCATCCGCCACCTCGTTGAGCACTATTCCAACATGAGATGGAATCCACATGAATTTCACACTATGACCTTTCAGCTGTATCTCAGCTATTCTTCTCTTACAATCCTCAACTATAGACATGAAGACTGGGTTTCGACTGTTTAAGGACTCCAGTGCTCCTCGGCTATCGACAAATACAAAAACATTTTTGTCGTCATGACGTACTTCCTCCAAACACGCCAGAATGGCCTGCAGTTCAGCTTGTGTGGATGATATATAATTACTAAGCCGGAGTTCAATTTTCCTGTCCACAGTCCCAAACTCCGTATAATCCCTTATTAGGACACCACACCCTGCCCTGCCATCCTCCGCCACCGACCCGTCGCAATATACATGTAAACTGTTGCCTCTTGGTAACCGGGATATCATGCTTCCATACATACACCGTAATTGTCCCGGTTCATGATGAATCTTTTTCACATTGAGGGGTACAATTTCGACATCTATTTTCTGTACTTTCCAGGGAGCAGACATATTACCCTGTCGAGAGGGTTTACAGCAGTCAAGTACATCGTATTCCCTGAGGTCATGAGCTAATCCCCTCGTGTAGCGTGTCTCCCTCAGTTTCCTGGAAGTGTGTACGTCACTCAAGCAGGTCTGAACGCTCTCAAACAGCTTATCCCCTCCTTTTCTCCGCATGAAACGAATAGCTACTCTAGTGTTAATGTCACGGACTCTATCACACACACTCTGTAAATTTAATTCCATTCTCATTATTTCAGTCATTGCATTTCTTTGACATCCAAGAATAATCCTCATAGCCTCGTTCTGTATCAGCTCTATTTTTTGAATTCTGCCTTGGCCTGTGTAAGACAAAACGGGTGCTGCGTAGTCTATCAGGGACCGAACAGTGCTTATGTATAACATCCGTAAGATAGGTACCCCAACACCTTTACCAGAAAAAGCCAGTGCTTTTAGAGGATGCAGACGGGCTTTACATAAGGTGCTGATATGATTTATTTCAGCATTTTTACTCTCACATGTGTATCCAACATACATGCCCAGATACTTGTACTTCTGAACACGGCTCAGTTCCACACCATTTAGAGTAAGTGTTATATTTCTTCGTTTCCTATACTCATATTTGGTTTTATCTGCATTTATAACTAAGCCTAACTTGTGACAGGTTGTACCAAGTATGTTAAGAGCAGTTTGAATTTTGTTCCCGGAAGTGCCTTGTATAAGAATGTCATCAGCATATATGATCGTCGTGACCCCTGGAGGATACATTTCTGATGCTAATCTGTTCATTAATACATTGAATAAGGTGGGACTTAATACTCCCCCTTGTGGGGTACCTAACTGAAACCTCCGTTCCTCAGACATGCATCCCTGATAATACACCTGACCTTTTCTGCCTTGTAGATAATCCCTTATCCAGTGTAACAATCTCCCTGTTATTCCCAGATTGGCTAATTCGTATAAGATTACTTCCCCATTGGCTTTATCAAATGCTCCTTGTAGATCAACAAAAACTCTACAATTGTCATCCATATTAGACAAACACTTTAAGAGACAATCCGCAGTACTTTTGCCTTTGATAAAACCAAAGAGATTACTGGACATGTTATCACCTACAAGGTAGAGTAGCCTATTTAACAAAATCCTTTCCATCATTTTACAAAAGCAGGATATTAAGGAGACAGGTCTGTAGCCACCGTTTGACTTAGGGATAGGAATGATGACTGCCTCTTTCCATTTTCTTGGTAACTTTCCCTCTCTATAGCTCATATTAAACAAATCAAGTAAGGGACTAGGTTTCATACCGGCTAAATAATTAAGAATGTCATACGTTACTCCATCTTTCCCAGGAGCAGTAGAGCTGCCACTTTTTATAGCATCCAGTAGCTCATCGTGAGTTATCTCAGTGCACGCTATAGATCTTGTATTTAAGGCACATAAAGTTACTCCATTTCTAATATTTTCCCATGACTCAATGGTGATTCTCGTGTCTGCAGGTAAGGACTCCATACCAGCAGCACTAGCCCATTTATCTACTAACTCATTAGCAACCTTCCCTGGATCTGAGTGAGCAATGAATTTGGTCTTACAACCCCTGACTTTATTTACTGCTCTCCGTATGTCTTTAAGGTTCTTAGTATTACCAATGGACTGAGCAAAGTCTTGCCAGTATCTGTCCCGCGCCTCCTTCCTCACCTGACTGCATTCCCTAGCCACTTCCAACATTGTATTTTTCTCTTCATCCCTCATTCTATTTTTTATCCATTCTTTATGTGCACTCCGTAGCATTCTCTCCCACCCCTTGACTTGCTGATCATTGGAATATTTAAATTTCTTAGGTCCATGCGTATTGCTTCCCCTGCCCCCGTTATTTTCCCTCTGTACTAATTTCTCTATGTTCTCGACCATATCCTCGTAAAAACTATCAACGCAGAGCGGCGTGTATTGTTGATACCAATCTCCCATATTTTGAATAAAATAATTTTTCATATCTTTATTAATATTTAGCCTTTTCCTTTGAAAGTGGACTTGTTTTTTCCCCAGTGGTAATTCAACGTTCAAGGCAAAGTGGTCACTAAGTAGTTCCCGAACAACCCGAGCCTCCCCCATAATCCCCTGAGAGTTTAAAATGCAGGCATAGTCAAGCCGTCCTCCCCTGATGTGAGTTGGTTCATTGTTTCCCAATAGACAGGTATCTGGATGATCTTGTAGAAACTGTAACCACTTGACCCCATTAGTACTAATGCTACCCACTGTCCCAAGGCTTGTGTGCCGAGCATTAAGGTCCCCAATGACCAGTGAAGGATCAGTATAAATGCAGTCAGGTAGATAGTTGGCGTCGAAGCAGTTCCTGGATACATACAAATTAACTACAATAAATTCCCCTTCCCTTAATGATAATTTAACACAGACACACACTATACCTTGCGTTTTTGATGGCGGTTCTACTAACTCTGCTGGTATGGAGTTCTTAACATAAATTGACGTGCCTCTGATGTTATTTGCGGCGAAGAGGTGAAACCCTTTATAACCATTTAATTTCAATAAGCCTTCATTCCTATCCCCTGTCTCCTGGAGAGCTACAACATCAATATCATTTCCCATCACATAACAATGAACATCTGTAACCCTGTTTCTTAAACCATTAACATTCCATGACAAAACTTTCAGTCTAGGGTGATCCATTATTAATCAATTCCCTGCCTAAGTCATCCCCTATAAATTCACTAAATGATAGCCATACCTGGCATAACATCTCCCACCTCCTCCCAAGTTCACCAGTAAAAGCGACATTGCGATTCTCAAGAGATTTTTTCAGCCCAGAGACGTCCATTATTGGCCCAAATGATTCCTTCATTTTATGTGTAATTATAGGGTTCTTCCTTTCACTACGACTATCATCATTCACACACACTTCACTTTCTTTCATTTCAGCACTCAATATTTCATTATTGCCCTCAACCATTATATCCTGATTTTCTTTCACAGTTTTGTGAATTTCCTTGACCTCCTGAACGTTTAATTTCGCCTCGATGGACTCGATTCTCTGCCCAAGATTTTGGAGTAACTCACCAACTTTTCTTAGTTCAGCCCACACCTCCTTGGCCATATTATTATGACCCTCTTTCTGAGCCACAGTAGCCACTTCACTCACCGTTACATTGTCACTGCCGGAGTCCTGAGTGGTGGCGTGGCTGCTTGTTGCTTGAGCCTGACGAAGTAAAGGAGACTCCTTTACCCACGCATTCGTCCGGTTCACTGGTGCTGTTTGGAGCAGACTGTTTTGCTGTGCTCCCGGTGTCTGGGTAAGAGCTCTTGCTTGCTCTGTAACATTCACCAGGCGGATAACACCCATACTCGGCCTCTTGCTACACACAGCCGAGCTGGCATTGTGAACGCCTCCACAGTTGCAGCATCTGGGAACTATTTTCTCACCCAGATTAAGTCTGTTTCTACACACATTAGAGAGGTGAGACTTTCCGCAGAAACGACATCGTGGATCATTTTGACAGCTCCAGGATTTATGCCCCCATCTGCAGCATTTCAGGCATATTATGGGCTCTTCTACATACTTTGCTACATGCCTGTAGCCAGCCCCGGTGATGAACACTTTCTCGGGAACTTCACCTCTCACTAAAGCCACCACCTGACTCCTAGCTTCACCTTTAATAAGGTGACGCTTGGCCCACACAAATCGTTGGTCGTCGAGGATGAATTCGGGGTCCAGAATCTGAGGGTATTTATAGATAATTACCTTCGTCAGCTTCTCGTTCCCCTCCGGTATTTCCATAACAATTCCATCGTATCCTTGCTGGGTAAGATACTCCACTGCCTCCATAGAACCTACCGTTAAGTAAGGTCTGTTTACACCTTCCTTCAGCAGGGGCTCGAACTTGCGGTGTTCTCTTCCAAGTTTGACTGTCCACAGCAGCTTCTGATGATAGGCCAGCGTGCATGAGGCAGGGAAGAGAAGCCTCCTCCGCTGACCCTCACCTTCCTCACATCGTTCCGTCCGTTTGTCGACATCAGTCTCGGCGTCGTTCTTCATTCTCTTGTCGTTTCCGTTAAGTGTACCATTACTGTCAACACTACGCCTTGCATCCTGTCTTCTCCGTTTCTTCTGTTGCCTTGTTAGAACGTCTTGATACTCACCCTCCTCGACTGACTGGCTGCTTTCTGAGTCCATGTTAATATTGCCGTGGGAAGTAGCCAGTTCTTCTGGTGACTGAGTCTCCATCGGTGGTGGGGAGGCCTGTGGTTGTGCTGGCCTCCACCCCTCACACACACACACACTAAATATATGAATCAGCAAAATTATAAATTAAATATGCAATCTGGTATGCACCTGACTTGAAACTGGAGTTATGTAAATTAATTGGATCAGGTAAAGAATAGTAAATTTTATCATAAAACTGAGAAATATCACACACACACAAAATATAAAATATATAAATCAGCAAAATTGTAAATTAAAATCTGGTATGCACATGACTTGAAACTGGAGTTATGTAAATTAATTGGATCAGGTAAAGCATAGTAAATTTTTTTCCTGAAACTGAGAGATGTAAATTTCATGAAAATAATTACACAAGTATACAACACTCAACATGTAGTACAATATGATACTTAATAATGGATAAAATGTAGAAAATTTACACAAAAGAATTAACATGTAATGCAGAACATGTAGCAATAAGGCATCAAGAATTTAAAACAAATTAACTTTCTGTAAATGTGTAAATAATAATAATAATAATAATAATAATCACTGTGGAAAGAATACAAGAATATTCTGCAATGTTATAGCAACTGCTGTAATTAGCTTATAATAAAGTTATAGAGTACAGTACTATAAACACATACTGTAACATTTAATATAAAATGCTAAAGGAAACTTCAGATTAAGGTCTGGGGAAAACATAAAATTTGTCTATAATGCACTTCAACTGCTGAAAAAAAAACAATATTATTTATACTTAATACACTGCACCAGAATGTACTTGGAATCACTTAACATAACATTACTAATGAACAATGGAACTTGTAGCTCCAAACACCACAAAAAGGAATTGAGTGAGGAATGGGCAGCTAATTCCTCTTATCAAGTCACTGGAGGAAAGAATATTTGATATACAGGGTTATTTCCTTATTAAATCGCAATTATTGTATAGCACAGTGTGTACCAGCTATAGTTTACTTAGCTTCGGGCTGTGGTATCTTCAGAACAACTTTGGCTATCGTGGAAAACAATACACGAGGAGTCGTGTGGGGAGAGGTGAGTGGCGGCGTTGTTTACATCCGGAGGCGATCCTGGCGTCGGTTTCCTGAACCTGGGCTGACGTCATGGACTGGCGTGACGTCATGGGCTGCCGTGACGTCATGGGAAGACGAGGGCGAGATTACAGAAACGAAGAGTACAGATGAATGTTGCATTGTAGAAAATACTCCATCCAGTGAGCAGTACACTTCACTTCAAAAGGCGCTGGAGTTGACACTCGGCGGTGTTAACAGTAGCTAGGGAGCACCAACTAAAATCTGGGCGGGTAGATATCTCTGAAGTTACACAGTTTATGTAATTGACAAATTTCAACATTCTCTGTGATTCTTGTATGACAGAAAACGAGATACATTTATGGGGTGACTCTGCTGGTTAGTGACCTTGACACCTGTTGTACGAGGAGCACTCAATGACTTGCTATGGATCATATTAAACTAACAATTAACAATACCCAAATTGAAAGCAGAATAGTTGGAAAATTATTTTTAGTGTTCACATTGACAAGGAACTGAATTTCACTTGTCATATACGAAATATAGCAAAAATAAATGTCTCAAACAGTAAGCATCGTAAATTTATAATAATAATAATAATAATAATAATAATTTTTATTTAGGTAAGGTACATACATAAAGAGATTTTACAAAGTTTGTTGGCTTTATAGATAGAGCTAGTACATACAATGCCTAAAGCCACTATTACGCAAAGCGTTTCGGGCAGTATTTATGTATTTATTTATTTTATATATACAAGAAGGTACATTGGGTCAACGACTCAAAAGTCCCAGGTGTAAACGAAATTAAACCCAAAGTTATAAAAGAACTGGCAGATGAACTGTGTCTTCCACTGAAATTAATGTAAAGAATTACTTGTTATTGCTATCTAAGATAATTAGACGAGCCAAAACTAAATACAACGAAGATAAATTTACACAAATAAAGAGCAACATTAAAAAAACTTTGGAGCACAATTTCACAAATATTGGGATCAAAGAAGATTTTAAATAACAAACCAACACTCCTGTCCAATAACGATGGTCAGCTTTCAGCCTCTGATTCTGCTATTGAGTTCAATAGGTTCTTCTCTTCCATTGGTTCATCCCTTGCTAATGATATTCCATCTTCCAGTACTGACGTTAAGGACTATCTTACAGGTAACTATCCACAGTCTCTGTACCTAACGCCTATTAATTCCACTGACGTCAATGAGATAATCCTTTCCCTTAAAACCAAGTCTAGTGCCCTTGAGGAGATACCAACTTTAATTTACAAAAAAGCCTCCAGATCTTTAGCCCCTGCTATTGCATTGCTCTTCAACAAGTCACTTGAACTCCAAACCTTTCCAGATATTCTGAAAAAAGCGAGAGTGACGCCTGTCGACAAATGTGGTGATCTCACAGATGTTAACAACTACAGACCTATATCAATCCTGCCAAACTTGTCAAAAATTTTTGAAAAACTAATCTATAAGCAGCTTTACTCGTATCTAGCCAAACACAATATACTTAGCCCTTGCCAATATGGCTTCAGACCCAAAAAAAGCACTAACGATGCACTTATTAGTATGCTTAACTCGATTCATACAGCTCTTGATAAAAATGAGTTCCCTGTTGGGTTATTTGTGGACCTGCGTAAAGCTTTTGACACTGTCAACCACCAAAACCTTCTTCTTAAATTACATCATTATGGAGTCAGAGGACACTCCCTGCAATACCTCAAATCCTACCTTACTGACAGGCTCCAGTATGTTTTTGTGAATAATTCAATTTCTCCCACCCTACCCATCAACATTGGTGTTCCTCAGGGCAGCATACTTGGCCCTCTCCTCTTTCTCATCTACATTAATGACCTTCCAAATGCCTCCCAACACCTCAAACCAATTCTATTTACTGACGACACAACCTTCATTTACTCCAGTCCTGACCCCCTTGCTCTAAATGCCACAGTAAATACTGAGCTAAATAAAGTCCAGCTTTGGCTAACTGCCAACAAACTCACCCTTAACATTGACAAAACTTTCTATATTCTGTTTGGCAATAAATCCTCTAATCAAATAAATCTCAAAATAAACAATTAATACCCAAATTTGTAACAAATTAGATGGCAAATTCCTTGGCATTCTCATTGACCACAAGCTGAATTTCCAGGGACACATTCTAAATATATCAAAAAAAGTTTCAAAAACTGTTGGCATTCTTTCTAAGATCAGATATTATGTACCCCGCCCTGCCCTGGTGACTCTCTATTACTCCCTTATCTATCCATATCTCAACTATGGTATTTGTGCTTGGGGCTCTACTACCAAAAATCATTTACGTCCTCTAATTACTCAACACAAAGCTGCTATTAGGACAATATCCAACTCTGGCCCCAGACATCACTCGGTACCCCTACTCAAATCTCTGAATATGTTAGACATTAAGTCACTGCACATTCTCTCATGTGTATTATACATATATAAAACGCTGAACTGTAATGCCAATCCTGACCTCAAAAGCTTCATAGAATGTTGTAACAGAACCCATGAGCACCACACCAGAAATAAATACAGTTTTGATATTCCTTGAGTACGACTTAATCAAACTAGAAATGCTCTACAAATCAAAGGGCCCAGATTGTGGAATGACCTTCCCAACCATGTTAAAGACTGTACCTCTCTCAACCAGTTTAAGATAAAGACGAAGCTATACCTAATAAATTCCCTAGCTGTAACCTACCTTACCCCTCTATTGTCAACCAATGTCTGTTTTTTTTTTTTTAAAGAGCGCTGTTTGTCGACAGAATTGTATTTGTGCTGCTTTTTCAGCTATGTTTTCATTTCATGTTTTCATTTTACTCTTTATGCTCAATTAGTATTAAGCTTTAGTCATTTAATTTTTTTATGCCCGAAACGCTTTGCGTAATAGTGGCTTTAGGCATTGTATGTACTAGCTCTATCTATAAATCCATCAACTTTGTATCTTACCTTGTATGTATGTACCTTACCTGAATAAAAATTTATTTATTTATTTATTTATTTATTTATTTATTTATATATATACAAGAAGGTACATTGGGTTTGTGAGAATACATTGGATAGTACAGTATTTACATTCTTGTAAAGCCACTAGTACGCACAGCGTTTCGGGCAGGTCCTTAATCTAGCAGATAATTATAAGTAGGTAATTTCAATCAGAATTGATAAATGATAAAGATACATTACAAGAGAAAAATAAGATGAGAGAGATAAGTAGGTATATTAAAGCACATTGTTATATTAAAGCTCTGATTGATTACATTGACAGCTTGATTAGTAATTTAAACAAGGTTAATAGACACCATACAGCAGATTGACAGCACATATAAGACAGCAATGATCACAATGGTAAAATGTTCAGATTGGGTACATAAAGATTGGGAAACTGGGTAGCAAAAGATACAGATAAACAAGATTTATAAACACCATACAACAGATTGGCAGCACATATAAGAAAACAGCAATGATCACAATGGTAAAGATGTATAAATTGGGAACATAAAGATTGGGAGATTGGGTAGCAATTGATACAGTGCAATTTTAAGGCAAAAAGTGAAAAACTATGAAGATGAAATTAGGTACTTTTTAGTATTGATTTTGAATGATGTAAAAGTTGGACAGCTTTTCAATTCAGTAGGGAGTGAGTTCCATAAACTGGGTCTCTTTATTTGCATAGAGTGTTTACACAGATTAAGTTTAACTCTGGGGATATCAAAGAGATATTTATTTCTGGTGTGGTGATAATGGGTCCTATTACATCTGTCCAAGAAGAGTTTCAGACAAGGATTTGCATTTAAGAACAGGGTTTTGTAAATGTAGTTGACACAAGAGAATTTGTGGAGTGAGATTATGTTTAGCATGTTTAGGGAGTTAAACAAGGGGGCTGTGTGTTGTCTGAAAGCAGAATTTGATATTATTCTGATAGCAGATTTTTGCTGGGTGATGATGGACTTGAGGTGGTTTGCAGTGGTTGAACCCCATGCACAGATACCATAGTTGAGATAGGGATAGATTAGTGCATAATATAGAGAGATGAGAGCAGAGTTAGGAACATAATATCTGATTTTGGAGAGTATACCAACTGTTTTAGAGACTTTCTTAGTTATGTACAATACAATACAATACAATACAATACAATACAATACAATTTTATTTAGGTAAGGTACATACATACAATAAATTTTTACAAGGATTGGTTGACTTATAGGTAGAGCTAGTACATACAATGCCTAAAGCCACTATTACGCAAAGCGTTTCGGGCATGATAAACTTAAATGACAAGCTTAATACTAATTGAGCATAATGAGTAGAATGAAAACAAGAAATGAAAACATAGATGAAAAAGCAGCACAAATACAATTATGTCGACAAACAGCGCTCTTTTAAGAAAAACAGACATTGGTTGACAATAGAAAGGTAAGGTAGGTTACAGGGAATTTATTAGGTATAGCTTCGTTTTTAACTTAAACTGGTTGAGAGAGGTACAGTCTTTAACATGGTTGGGAAGGTCATTCCACATTCTGGGCCCCTTGATTTGTAGAGCATTTCTAGTTTGATTAAGTCGTACTCTATGAATATCACAACTGTATTTATTTCTGGTGCGGTGCTCATGGGTTCTGTTACAACCTTCTATGAAGCTTTTGAGATCAGTATTGGCATTATAGTTTAGCGTTTTATATATGTATAATACACATGAGAGAATGTGCAGTGACTTAATATGTCTAACATATTCAGAGATTTGAGTAGGGGTACCGAGTGATGTCTGGGGCCAGAATTGGATATTGTCCTAATAGCAGCTTTGTGTTGAGTAATTAGAGGACGTAAGTGATTTTGGGTAGTAGAGCCCCAAGCACAAATACCATAGTTGAGATATGGATAGATAAGGGAGTAATAGAGAGTCACTAGGGCAGGGCGTGGTACATAATATCTGATCTTAGAAAGAATGCCCACAGTTTTTGAAACTTTTTTTGATATGTTTAGAATGTGTCCCTGGAAATTCAGCTTGTGGTCAATGAGAATGCCAAGGAATTTGCCATCTAATTTGTTACAAATTTGGGTATTGTTTATTTTGAGATTTATTTGATTAGAGGATTTATTGCCAAACAGAATATAGAAAGTTTTGTCAATGTTAAGGGTGAGTTTGTTGGCAGTTAGCCACAGATGGACTTTATTTAGCTCAGTATTTACTGTGGCATTTAGAGCAAGGGGATCAGGACTGGAGTAAATGAAGGTTGTGTCGTCAGCAAATAGAATTGGTTTGAGGTGTTGGGAGGCATTTGGAAGGTCATTAATGTAGATGAGAAAGAGGAGAGGGCCAAGTATGCTGCCCTGGGGAACACCAATGTTGATGGGTAGGGTAGGATGTGTTGTATGTGGGTACTGAAGTTGAGTCTCTTGTCTAGGAATATGCCAAGAAACTTTCCATCATTTTTGTTGCTAATGTTTACATTGTCAATCTGAAGCTGAATTGCATTTGTAGATTTGCTTCCGAATAGGATGTAGTAGGTCTTTTCTATGTTAAGTGTTAGTTTGTTGGTTGAAATCCATAAGTGGACTTTTTTTAGTTCATTATTAACAACACCATTTAGTGTATGTGGGTTGGGGTTGGAGTAGATGAGGGTAGTATCATCAGCAAACAAAATAGGTTTCAGAATGTTAGAGACATTAGGCAGATCATTAATGTATATAAGAAAAAGAAGAGGTCCCAAGATGCTGCCCTGTGGCACTCCAACAGTTATTGGTAGAATGGGAGAGATTATATTATTGATGGCTACACATTGGTGTCTATCACTAAGATAGGATTGGATATAGTCCAGTGCATGGCCTCGGATTCCATAATGATGGAGTTTACTTAAGAGGTAATCGTGATTAACAGTATCAAAGGCCTTTCTCAGGTCAATGAAGAGTCCAATTGGAAACTCATTTTTGTCAAGAGCTGAGTAAATTATATCAAGGAGACTAATAATTGCATCGTTGGTACTCTTTTGAGAGCGGAATCCAAACTGACAGGGGCTAAGAATGTCGAATTTTACGAGATAGGAGTAGAGCTGTTTGTAGATAATTTTTTCAAATATTTTTGATAGTATGGGTAGGTTCGATATTGGTCTATAGTTGTTAATGTCTGACGGATTACCTCCTTTATGAACTGGCGTTACTCTTGCTTTTTTAAGGATATCAGGGAAGGTATGACACTCAAGGGATTTGTTGAACAGCAGAGCTATAGGTGGTGCAAGGGCATGGGAGGCGCTCTTGTATACAATGGATGGGATTTCACTGATGTTCCCAGCTTTGGTTTTTAGTGAGTGTATGATGGACACAACATCTGACGGGCTGACTGGTGAGAGGAGAAGAGAGTTTGGATAGCTGCCTGAGAGATATGTGTTGATATGTGTCTGAGTCTGTGGAATTTTACTTGCAAGGTTAGCACCAATCGATGAAAAGAAGCTATTAAATTCATTCGCCATTTCTAAGTCAGATGACAGTGTAAGGCCATCCTTAGAGAGTGTTATCTGATTGTGGGAGTGTTGTTTAGTTCCCAGGATGTTAGAGATGGTATTCCATGTGCTTTTCATGTTGCCTTTTGCTTCTTTGAATCTAGTCTCATAATATGAAAGTTTTGCTTTTCTTATGATACTGGTAAGCACTGACGAGTACCTTTTAACTACTTCCATTGAAACTAGGCCGCTCCTAAATTTCTTTTCGTATTCATGTATTTTGTTGATTGATTTAATTATGCCACTTGTGAGCCATGGGTTATTTTTTCTTTTATCAGTTACTTGTTTGGTAAGGAGGGGTAAAGGAGGAGGGGTTTGGTAATTTATTTATTTATTTATTTATTTATTTATTTATTTATTGATTAAGGACCTGCCCAAAACGCTTTGCTTCTAGTGGCTTCACAAGAATGTAAACAGTTTCCGTGGTGTAGTGGTAAGACACTCGCCTGGCGTTCCGCGAGCGCTATGTCATGGGTTCGTATCCTGGCCGGGAGGATTTACTGGGCGCAATTCCTTAACTGTAGCCTCTGTTTAACGCAACAGTAAAATGTGTACTT
This sequence comes from Procambarus clarkii, assembly GCF_040958095.1. Lineage (NCBI taxonomy): Eukaryota > Metazoa > Arthropoda > Malacostraca > Decapoda > Cambaridae > Procambarus > Procambarus clarkii. The sequence continues at coordinate 22,275,627 of NC_091186.1, forward strand.
GGATGAAAAAACGATTCTTCGCGGCAGGGGATCGTATTCCAGGGACCTGCCCGAAACGCTGCGCGTACTAGTGGCTGTACAAGAATGTAACAACTCTTGTATATATCTCAAAAAAAAAAAAAAAATAAAAAAAATAAACACAATGCTATGTACTCCCAAAAACCCAATGTACCTTCTTGAATATAAATAAATAAATAAATAAATAAATAAATAAATAAATAAATAAATAAATAATAAATAAATAAATAAATAAATAAATAAATAAATAAATAAATAAATAAATAAATAAAGAAATAAATAAGTAAAAGTGAATATGAAACTCTTGCGGGTCAACTCTGCGCATGTAGTGCATCCACTAAGGGAGAGATGTTTCCTTGAAAAAGTATAATCGTGTGGCTTTATGTTTAAAGAAATACTTCCAAGCACATTCTTTGATTCAAAAACATGAATATAAATACAAGTGTTAATTGTAAATGAACAGTTATAGAGAAAATAAGAAGTGGGATAAATGATATGTGGAACCAGACCAAAACATTGGAACGCTTAGGTGATGAGAGGGTAAACAACCGCCGCCATTTTAGCAGCACCCGCCGGTGATGTCCAGCACGAGCATTAAGGGAAAACCTTGACACAAACTGCACCTATCATAAAGAAGAAGCACCACCATTGAGCGCCAAGTGCTCACATCAAGTCTAACTCTAAGAAACAACGCTCAAGCCTTGACGCTTCTCCCAACATCCGGAGGAGAAAACCTTCACACAAACTGCACCTGTCATAAAAAGATGAAGACTCACCAGTGTCCACAGTGTCCGAAGGTATTCACCAGTCATGGAAATATGAAGCGTCACATGCTAGTGCATTCAGGTGACAAACCTCATGAGTGTCCAGAATGTGGAAAGAGATTCAGTCAGCGTGGAAGTATGAAGACTCACATGTTAGTGCATTCAGGAGACAAAGCTCATGAGTGTCCAGAGTGTGGGAAGAGATTCAGTCAGCGTAGATATATGAAGAGGCACAGGATGGTGCATGCGGATGAGAGACCTTTTCAATGTGCCGAGTGTGGCAAAAAATTTAGAGAACGTACAAATATAATAAGGCATATGTTATTGCATTCAGGAGACAAACCTCATGAATGTCCAGAGTGTGGGAAGAGATTCAGTCAGCGTAGATATATGAAGACTCACAGGATGGTGCATGCGGATGAGAGACCTTTTCAATGTGCCGAGTGTGGCAAAAAATTTAGAGAACGTGGAAATATAATAAGGCACATGTTAGTACATTCAGGAGACAAACCTCATGAATGTCCAGTGTGTGGAAAGAGGTTTAGTCAGAGTGGAAGTATGAAGCGTCACATGTTAGTGTTTGAGAAATGCACTTCACCATGAAAGGTAAATATCTGAAGATATTTTATTATGTGTTTTTTTTATGAAAATTAGATGACCAACCAAGAACTAGAGAAGCTGTCACTGCAGGAAAACTTAAAATTGCTTATAAGTATAGAAATATCTCTTTAGTTTAGCAAAGATAAAACAAAGCTTTAAATGTTTTTCTTCATATTTATGTAAATAATGATGTGGCTTTTGTTCTCTGTGGAAATTTATTTAAAATGTAATATACTCTGTAGCAAAGTTATGGACATTTTTGTTGTAATATTATTTACCATTAAAGATGGTGAAGACAGTCTGAGACATAGTTAAGATGAGACTATTTGATTGGTTGGGAAATAAATTAATCATGTAATTTTCTCATCAGATTCATATGCAAACTGATGTGCATTTTTTATTTTTTGTTGAGGACCATTTATGAGTTCTACTCTTGATTATAAATATTTCACCACAGTTTATAGAAGGCTGACTGGTATTTATAACCGTCAGTCAAGTGAATATGTAATTTAAATTTATATTACTCTTGAAATATATAACACTCTAAATTTACCAGAAATTTATATTACTGTTGCCTAACTTTATCAGTTATGCTGTAATTGTCTGGAAATAATATTTTACCCGACTTACCAGAGGGCCATTAACTTTAGTGGCCTCGATGAGAACAGGAAGCTGGCGGCTTGTTGAAGGTTCCCTGCATCCCTCATTTGCTTTGATGATCTTCTCAGGTATATTTTCAAATTCAGCACAGTTTTGGCTGGTATGGCTTCGGCGGGTTGGCAGTTCAATCGATCAATAACCCTGATAACCCTATGGGTGAAAAAGCTTGATTCAAAGTTATATAAGCCTGATTGGCAATTATATTAGCCTAACTGGCATAATCCTCTGTATCTATTATATATAATAATAATTTATAATAATAATAATAATAATAATAATTTTATTTAGGTAAGGTACATACATACAATAAATTTTTACAAAGATTGGTTGACTTATAGGTAGAGCTAGTACATACAATGCCTAAAGCCACTATTACGCAAAGCATTTCGGGCATGATAAACTTAAATGACGAGCTTAATACTAATTGAGCATAATGAGTAGAATGAAAACAAGAAATGAAAGCATAGATGAAAAAGCAGCACAAATACAATTATGTCAACAAACAGCGCTCTTAAAAAAAACAGACATTGGTTGACAATAGAAGGGTAAGGTAGGTTACAGGGAATTTATTAGGTATAGCTTCGTTTTTGACTTAAACTGGTTGAGAGGTACAGTCTTTAACATGGTTGGGAAGGTCATTCCACATTCTGGGCCCCTTGATTTGTAGAGCATTTCTAGTTTGATTAAGTCGCACTCTAGGAATATCAAAACTGTATTTATTTCTGGTGTGGTGCTCATGGGTTCTGTTACATCCTTCTATGAAGCTTTTGAGATCAGGATTGGCATTTTTCTGATAACGGAGGAATGAGACAACGACAGCATTGGGAACTATTTTATTTAATTTTTTAGTAGAAACAAATAAATAAATTTTTCAGACCATGTTAATGAACAGGTAACTTGTTTAAGTTTACAACAACATAAATACATGTATAACTTGACTACAATGACTTAATAACATTAATACATATGCTTATATCCGGTAACTAAATAGAACATGGTCTGCAGAACGCGGAATCCTTATTAACTATTGGTGCAAGTAAGGCAAACGTTTACATAATTTTCAAGTAGAATCAGGGCTTATAGAGTATCATATAGTGGCCTAACACATGACAGAAATAATGCGCCAATCCCAGACATAATGTGAAATGGTAAATTACTAGTAGCTGTAGAATACACCTATAGGACAAATTTAACAATACTCTTACAAGTGAGAGTAAGTAGCTGCGGACAGCGTAATACTTAGGGGCCGGCGCTGCACCCCCACTCGCAGAGCCAGCTGGCCGGACCCCCCCCCCCCCCTCCCGAAGGGCGAGTGCCCGCGGAATTGGTTTGGATTGATGTCCAAAGAGCTTGGAAAGGATGATGTGAGGAAAAAAGATGGGGCGATGAAATTCTTGGAAGAGGATTTGGATGTGGAGAGAGGAGGCTTGAAATTTCGGTGGCCCGTCCACCTTGGATTGGAGATGTTTTTTCCAGCAAAGCCTGTAGCTTAAGTTCTTCTTGGGCGGCAGGAGGCTAGTGGTGGGGCAGGGTGATGTCCTGGTTCACTTGAGGTGGTCTGTCTGGCTTGAAGGAGGCGTCTTCCTTATTGAGGTGGTGAGAGGAAAGTTCACTGTTGCTTGTTGTTATCTTGACCACGAGGTATTCGCATGTACTTCCCAAATGACATCAGCGTTATTGGTGTTCCTGTCGGGTCTTCATCTTCTTCCAGGAAGGTCACTTGCTCCCTCTTGAAGTCGTATTTAGGGTCGACGTATTCACTCTCCAGAGCGCAGAGGTCAACATAATGTTCCACGGTCTCGTGGTGGACAAACACAGGGTAAGGAAAGCAGGTCTTGAGCTGGTTGATGATCCTGTTGCATTCTAAGGCAATGACCATTCTTGTGCTTCGATTGCTGTTGAAAGTGCCATCGTGAATGAGGTAAATCCATAGTAGGGCTTTTTCTTGCTTGGGTTTAGGTCGAAGTCTGGGGCCTCATATGTGACGGTCTCAGCCGAGGTAGATGGAAACAATGGTGATTCTAGGAACTTGGTTGGTTAGCTTGGTGTGAACATCTGTGTAGCAGGAGCAGAAGCGTTGGGAAGCACTGGAAATAATGTAGTTTGGATATCGAAGCTTGCCGGCTGATTGGTTGTTGGGTTGGCAGTCACTGTTTATTTATTTCATCTAGTCGTACTTGGCAGTCCATGGAGACGGCGATGTGATCTCCTCCGCAATTGAGGCACAGTTTGTTGGGTGGCCTTGACTGTAGCAGCAGTCAGAGCCGTGTTTTCTGGTGTTGATGGTACCAGGGTCCTGGGTGGCGGTGTAGACACTCGTGTGGCTGACGAATATGGTTCGTTCAGCCAAGTAGCGACGGTTAGGAGTGATGATCAGGTTGGAGTTTCGTAGGGTGTCCTGGTGTTCTGGTGCAAACAGTTGCTCCAGAGCTTGCTCGCTTGAATAGAGAAGTACAGCACCGCAGCATCGTCACGGATGTCCAACGGGGCTGCATTCGTGATGTCGACGATTTTCCTTAGTAATTGGGGTCCGGTGTAGTATGTTTCGTCACGAAACCGGACCTTTATGCGGTAAATCATGGCTCTAATCGTTGCTGCCCAATGTTTACCCACCCGGCAGTGCTGGGTGCAGAGAGCCTGATCTAGGGTTTCGGTCGTCTGCTTTATTTTGTTTATTTTCATGCCTTTTATCTGGCCGCTGAATGTTTTCAATGTGGAAGCGTGATGACATCTTGCCTGACATATGAGTGAAAAGTCACGCCTCCATCGTCCGACGGCCTTAATTGTTTCCTGCACATGCCCGTTAATGTGACAGCTGCGTGGCCCGTCCAATCCGTAAAGAATGTGGGGCGTAGTCATTGTGAGGGCGCAGGCCGCGTAAGGGGCATCAGCGTGTAGGGCGTTGACTTCTCATCTGACGTTGGGGGCCGTGCCACCAGGAATGGCGTAGCCGAAAGTTCTGCGTCGCGGGGTATCATGGAGTTTTTCCTTGTCTGCGTCCACTTCCGTGCCCGTACACCTGTTACCTCTGCCATTAAAAAAACAGTCAGGAATTTCCAGTACTGAAAAAAGGTACAGAGTCAGGCGTACATGGCTGGTAAATGCTGCTAGGTAAGCAGCATTCTGGAAGTGACCAATGGAGCCCCGTCTGGTGCATGTGTATACAATGCGGGCTTCTTGATGTCTGCGTGTTGTGGACGTATTACCTCGTGCGTGCCTCGCGTGCTATGCCCCGCGACGCCAGGACATCCTCGTGTCGCCGTTATCGCTGTGTCCCGCCATTGCAGAGACTAGCCCAGTGAGGTTGACCCCAGGGCGGGTGAGTAGGACCTGCGTGTGCCAATCCGTGCCGTCCGTCGGGAGTGTTCATCGTGCATGATCCTATGTTCTCCGTCCATGAGGTGTTCTCCGATGGTCTGTAGTTGTTCTAATGCGTGCTACGCGTGCTGTGCACTGCCACGCCGGGTCGTCCTCGTGGGCGTCGTCGTCGCTGTAGCCCGCCCTCGCGGAGGCTAGCCCCAACGCAGCTGAGTAGTTCCTTCATGCGCCCATCCGTGCAGTCCATCGAAAGTGTTCTTCGGGCGCAAAACCAATGTTCCCCGTCCATGTGTTGTTCCCCGATGGTCTGTAGTCGTTCTGGAAATATTACGGCAGTAAGGGTTGGCAGGGGTGAGCATGTGGCATAAGTAGGACAGTGTGGTAAAGCAGTGGGGGAATTAAACGCTCCGAAACCCGAACGAACAGGGCTCCTTGCTCCAAGCTGAAGACAACATTGTACAGACCATATACACTGACGGAACACGCAAAGTATGTTAAATAGTAATTACGTAAAGAAATGAAGCACGGATGTGGCAGTTAATCACAAATGGTAAATATCACAGTTGTGGGACCGACCTTCACCTGAAGGCCACTGTTGGCGGGTTAGTCTGAAAAACAACGTATGGAAGTGAAAAAGTGTGTACTTCTATTATGATTAAGGCTAGAGTAATAATACTGGATAGAGTATAGTCAGCTCCACAGGTCCAATGGATGCCGTCTTTCTAGGAGAGGACTAAGGGCGTGCTATCATGCTCACCCTTGGCGGCAGGAACTGAAGTCAAGAAGTGTGTGGGCTACCTTGAACCGACAGCACCGGGGACGTAGACTGCAACGCTGAATTGATCTTGAACAGATATTGGGAAAAAGAACACTCTAGGGATAATTTAAGTGATGACAGACGGGTAACACTCCCCAGTCTAGGAGACCACGGGTAAGGCAGATTGCGACTAACGCAAGTTGTGGGTAAATGCCTATTATTACATATTAATGGTAAGCTCGATGTTAGGCAGGGTACTGAAGCATGAACCTAGGGAAAAAAAAACAAATTCGTAGGATGGATGGGCAGCGGACCGCTGAATCAGATTGCGTCAGGTGGGAGCAGGCCGTTCCACGCCGCTCTGCTCGTCCCGAGGGGTGTGTGTTGACCCCTCCGCGATGATTCTGTGGACTGAGGGAATTCTGCGAAGAGAGGGAACTTGGAATTGCAATTAGTAAGATGGTTAAAACCAAAGGAGCAATGCATGCTCGGTCTTAATTGAGGCGAATAGGACACTGGGCAATATTAATAAAGGATTAGTAACTTGACGCCTGGAGTTGTTCTTCCGTTAATCTTGCAATGAAATTTGTGCCTTAGTTATAATAAGCAGAACTGTATTTTGCGTCATACTATAGACATAAATAAATTCCCTTGAACGTGTACAGCGTAGTAAATGAAAAAAAAAACTTGGGTAAATACTGGTTCGATAACATGGTTGGTAAAATTGTAGACCAATTACCACGAACGTAGTGGAGTATGGGACCTTCCAATGTTCCAAGCATGGGAAGACATGTACTGTTGGATATTTCCAACACCGAATACAACACTGTTGTATTCTCATTACTTATTACTAACTCTATTAATTATTGTAGTAAGTAAAATTAACAACATGTAGAATTCTCATGTACTAATAATTTCATCTGTGCAGTAGGCTAGAATTCTCACGTCACCCGACGCCAGTATTGCGTCAGATTTCATTACAATAAACACATTATATCCAATGTATGTGAGAATTAAATTCGATTCTCTATAACTAAGGCATTCTGTATGATAACTAATTACTGATGAATTGACCTCCAACTAAGAGCCGAATAGAGCGTTGGAGTCATAGCGATTATCTAGTAATAAAAGTTAACGTCACCAGTGAATGCCATGGGGAGACATTAATTCCTCTCCCTTATATATTTACTATTCTTAAATTGGCAAATAATAATATTTCCCTCCTCTAAATAATAAACCCATCCAGTCTTCAACATTTCAAGCGTAAATGCGAGAAATATTAATGTTCGTGACAATAATTTGTTTGATGAATGCGGGACGCGGCGTGGGTTGAGGAAGTTTGCCAGTACACGTGGAGAGCCGCTCTGAGGCAGACCTGCTCATAACGTACTCACGAGGAGACGCCATTGCCCAGCCATTAGGGTAGACGTTATCCATCCTCAGATGAAAGTCGCCACTGTGAGGCGTGAATAACCTTGCAGATAATATCTTCAACTGGTGCTGGTGTCAAATAAGGAACCTCTCTAACCTGGTTCTTGACTACACGTGACCGGCCAGTGAAGCGCGCCACTATCCAGCATAGGCCTAGCTGGAGCCTGGGGACGCGATTTTCGGCAATCTTAAAACTTATACAGTGCCCTTATTAGCTAAGTATATTCCCTTTATTGGATGCATCTTTTAAAGTGTTTTGTAGTAGCTGGGTGATTGACCGTTATGACGCATGATAACATCTAATAACAGGTTATTAAATTTTGTCACCTGTAACTCTCAATTTCTTGAATATAGAGATTCAGTAGTTAATTAGTTGTTACTGTAAATATTTGTCTTGCAGCACGTGAGAAGAATTCTCCCTGCCGCCTTCTCCCATGTTAATCCATCCCATTCGTCAGCCAGCCGAGTCCAGAGAATTAGAGGAAACGCCGTGGCTTACATAAAGGAATCGTCTTTAAGCTAAGATTCTTTATATTCATTCATGAACTTATTGCAATTACTTACATGCAGAATTTCTTAGGATTAACATGTGTTTATTGTTACTCTCATTACTATACTCATAATCTATGTTCCCATTTATGGTAATGACATTAGTTTCACTATAATTTATAGGATTAGATTATTAATATTTGGATTAGTGAACGAATCACACTAGTTCCTGGACGTACTTACCTCCAGTAATAACCCCCCAATGTAGGTGTTTGAGGGTTTGATTCATTTAATTATACAGCCCATTAATTATTTCTATGATCATATTCTCTAGTATTTTATCCATAGTTACTGGTTTATCTAGGAATTATCTAATGATCAGAAATTCTCAGTTTCCCTCTTTACTATAAAAGCGGGTGGTCCTTCGTAATTTAATTTACTACATTAATATTTAAATAATCAGATTCAAGCCCCAAATGTCCCACATTATGGTCCTTATCGAACCGGATAGGCATTAAATTTATAATTAAAATATTAATCATTAATAACTGATCCTTGTGTGATAGAAGCTAGACTAACTATTTAAGTAATTGTGTCAACTAACAGTGTAACACATCAGTTAGTCTAGATCACACTAATATATTGCTACTTTCACCTCATGTATAAGGTAGCTTTAGTGGGTCATAGCCAATTACCCACAATACTTAGACCTATACCTCACACCGAGGTGAGAATCTTTAGGTCACCAGGAGCAACAGCTCATAACTTTTATAATAACCCCACCCTAACACCTGCGTTAGAGTGGCCTCACCATCTAACCATTATATACTTAGGTGGTAATGACATCCACCCCACTAGTCATCCAGCTGAGGTGATCAAACACCTCAAAGCCATAATTTCTTCTTTCAAGCTCATCAGTAGTATTCCCATTAGTGGAACCTCGCCAACCAAGTCAAAATAATCGTTGGGGAGTAACCCCAGAATACTATCTGAGAGTTGCTAAGTACACAAATTTCAGGCTGAAAAAGCGAGTGAGATTGGATGCCACATATATCCAATTTACAGGTGTAAATGTAAAGGTGTAATGTAATGTAATGTGTAATGTAAAAATGTAAAGGTGTAAACCTTACAGACAGAACCTGACCAGAGATGGTGTACACTTGTCAGGGGAATCTAGGTTGCATGTGGTTGACAAGTTAATTAACACCATCAACCATCACAAACGGCTGTGGCTAGCAAGCCAAACTTAACTGTATATAATTGTTCACCTGTGTGTGCAAGAGCACTCTTATAAAACAAAAAACCCAAAAATACAGCACAACTATATTCACCTTACTGCACCACAATAATCTTTACCCATGTTATTAGGTAGAATTTAGGCTGAGATTGTGCTGAATTTGGTACAAGCCCAGACTAAATAACTTTATAGTTCTTAGTTAGGAATTATTACGACTAGATCTAAGCTAGTCAGTGTTGTATGTATTATATTATTTGTGCTGACCCTATACAGGGTGGGATTAAATTTTGAGATAACTCTGATTGGAGTGTCTCCATAATATTTCTCTTGTATGCATTATTTTGTGTATCTATTTTGTGTATTGCTGGATAATCTCCATTAACTCTGATGGTGATATAGAAGAGCTAACCGGACGAGAACTAGTGGTGAAGTTCAGACAGTGCACAAAATATCTAGCTATTTGTTGTTAGGTAGGTAGGTACATTCAACCTCAAGTGAGGTAAAATATAAAGTAGCCACCTTAAATTACGCTACAATTAATGTTACTTATTCACTAATGAACAAGTACCCAAGCTTCATTAGTAATACATATACTAACACTGTGAAGTTTGAACCTAAGCCCAACATGGCGACTCCTGAACAATTGAGGAGAACCTACATTGGCCTTAAAGGTCATTTGACCAGATTAATTAATAAGGCTGAGGGCTTAACTAAAGATACTCCCATTGACTCTTATCACTTAGAGGCATCAGTTAGATTGGCTGATCTGAAATTTGATCAAGTCAGATCTGCAGGTCAATCTTACCTTGATCTGCTAAATACTGTAGAAACTGATCCTGATGAAGCAAGTCAAATTGTGGACGACATCTCCCATTATGAAGATGAGACTCAAGATAGAATAATCAGGAATTATAATGAATTATTATCATTATCTAAATTAGCCAAACAATCTGGATCCAATACCAGTAACACTGGGTCTCACTTCAATAATCACTTACCCGAGGTTCGTTTACCTACTCTAGACTTGCCTACATTTTCAGGATTAGATACAGAAAATTGGGACAATTTTTGGACTTCCTTTGAAGTTCACATCCATAAGAAACAGTCTCTAGACAAGGTTTCTAAATTTTCATACCTACTTAGTCTTTTTAGCCTCTCACAGGAGAGGCTAAAAAGGTCATACATAACCTTACTCTTGATGAGAGGTATTATGAGGAAGCTATAAAACTCCTGAAGTTGAACTATTGCAACAAAGAGTTAAGTATAGCTACCCTCTATTATCAATTGCTAGATCTGAATGCACCAAACAGTAGACCAGAGTCACTTCCAAGCTTCAGACTAGAAGTAGAGTCTCTAGTAAAGGCCTTAGGTACTAAAGTTAATATACCTGCTTCTGAATGGTCTATCAAGCTATTATTACAGAGGAAATTACCTCGAAATGTCTTGACAGAGCTCTGCTCACATTATAATACTGAGTTTCTTACTCTCGATCAAATTTTCGAGGGGTTGAGGATCACAGTTAACAGGTTAAAGACTCATGATAAAATTAAACCTGAGTCTAAGCCAACTAATGCTGACATTTCAGTCAAACCTAAACAGACTCAGAGTAAGTCTAATAAACATAAATCCAAACCTGCTCCTTCCACTAGGAAAGGAAGTGGAAATGTAGGTACATATTCAGTATCTCCTTCAGAGATAACCAATGACTTGTCTACTAAAGAGACTAAGTCTATTAACCAGAGAAAGTGTCTGTTCTGCCATCAGGAACACACCACTTATCAATGCTCTGTTTACCCTACTTATAATGTTAGAGTTAAAAGGTTACAAGAACTGCACAAGTGCACCAAGTGCATGGGCTCTCATGATCCCAAGAAATGTGCAATGCAACTACGTACCTGTAACCGTTGTAACCAAGGTGTACACCACTACGCCTTATGTAGAAAATCTTCTACACCAACCATGACCACTGGAGAGAATTCTACTAATTCTACTGCAGTGCAATATTGTAAAGTGCATCACGAAGTGAATGTACTTGCTACTGAGTCAGGCAATAATACTACTTTGCCTACAGCTCAACTTAAACTAATAAACCGAAGATCTAGAATTAACACTAGGGGTCTCTTTGACCAAGGTTCACAGAAAACCTTCATTACACAACAGTTGGTAGATGAGTTAAATTTAAAACCTGCCAAAAGTGTGAGGTTAAATATTTCTGGTTTCCTGTCAAATAGTAGACCTCGTGACTACAAGGTAGTTAAAGTATTAGTAAGACTAGGATCTACTAGCCCAATCCAAGCGGTAGTAGTGGATAAGATTCCTATGAACCTGCAGGTCACAGGATTAGCTCGCACTGCGAGACACCTTAAACGAAACCGCATGAGGCTAGCAGATTATAAAATAAATTCTGACTGCCTCACAGATATTGGAATACTAATAGGCGCGGATCATTATTACAAATTTATAACTGGATGCACTAGGCAACATGGTATGAATTTGTTGTCGTCCTCAGGAGGCAAAGTGCTCACAGGACCAGTGCTTTTCAGACAAGGTCCAGCGTCCACAAACCAACAATCCAATAATGTAATTGTGGCGTGACTAGGCTTAGAACAGTCACCACTACGCTTCAGGGAAATATCTGAGGATATTGAGTCTGACCCACCAATACATCGTTTGTGGGATTTAGACACCTTAGGCATCATCCCTGAGCAACCAAGTCCTGATGATACGTCGACTTACCAGCAATACCTGGATACAGTTGTCTACTCAAATAAACAATACTGGGTAAGACTCCCATGGAAGTTGGATCATGCACAACTTCCAGTGAATTATTTTATGGCAGCCTCACAATTGCAGTCTCAATTAACACGATTGCAGAAGCAGCCAGACAAACTACACCTGTATCACCAACTTATCCAACAACAACTTAACAATAAGTTCATTGAAGTTGTTGAACACGATGACCGAAAAACAGGTCATTATTTACCTCACCATGCTGTGGTGAAAGACTCATTAACAACACCTATTCGTATTGTCTTTAACTGCAGTGCTAAAGTAAAGCCGAGCAGTGTGTCTTTAAATGAATGTCTCCAAACGGGACCTAGCCTAACACAAAGGCTACATGACGTGTTGTTACGCTTTCGCACAGGCATTTTTGCCTATACAGCTGACATCAGCAAAGCCTTTCTCCGAGTAGGATTACAGGAGGAAGATCGTGACTACACAAAATTCCTCTGGTTCAAGGATCCACTAGATCCTAACAGTGAAATAATCACCTATCGTTTTGCCTCAGTATTATTTGGCGCTACGTCCTCACCGTTTCTTTTGCAAGCAACATTAGACACGCATTTGAGGAAATCAAACAGCCCTTATAAGGCAACAATTGGCGACAACTTATATGTCGACAATTTCCAGGGGACAACTAATGATCAAGCTGATCTGGTAGAAATCTACCATGTGGCTAACCGTGAACTGTTAGGAGCCAATATGCCACTACAGTCATGGGCCTCAAATAATAAACTGCTTAACCAGGTAATCGAGAAAGAATTTCCAGATTATCAGGTACCCAGTAAATTAAAGGTTCTAGGCGTGGAATGGAACACCAGCACTGATGAGATGAATGTCAAGTCAGTGCAAACTGATAATTCAACCCTTACCATGAGAACACTGCTCTCATTTGTCAGTCAACCATTTGACCCTTTAGGCCTACTTAGTCCTATATTAATAAGGGGCAAACTCCTAATGCAGGAGTGCTGGCAGAAACATATGGGATGGGATGATCCGTTATCAAGTGAGTTACAAGCCAAATGGCAAATACTCTCAACGGATTTTAATCAGTTAGGCGTTTTGAAATTTCCTCGTAATGCTTCAGGACCAAACTTACCCACCAATTTGCACGTTTTTTGCGATGCCTCAGGCAAAGCATATGGTGCAGCAGCCTATTTAGTTAATAGTGCTCAATCAATTTTACTCACATCTAAAGCAAGAGTTGCTCCCATCAAGAAGAGATCCTTACCTCAGATGGAGTTGACTGCATTGCTAGTGGGAGTAAGATTGGCTCATTGCCTGGCAAAGACACTCAATAATATCCACTTTGGTGAGGTTGTAGTGTGGTCAGACAACGAGGCAGTCTTACAATGGGTAAGAAACAATAACAACAAAACTCCTTACGTCAGTAATTGCGTCAGGGAGATTCATTATTTATCTGCTGGATATAAGTTTAGACATGTTCCTACTAAGGACAATCCTGCAGATTATTTATCACGAGGATTGACATTAAAACAACTTGTCAAGTCTTCGCTGTGGTTCAATGGACCTTCATGGCTTGTTGGTGGTCAGTGGCCCAAACAAAAGCCACAAGTCATAGTTACCAATATCACCACTCCCATGAAAGAACCAGAGCCTCAGCGAATATTAGCCATTGATCCTCATCATTATTCTAACTTAAGCAAATTGTTACGAGTGACTGCGCACGTGTTTGATTTCCTTGCTAAAGTAGGAATTCGACATAAATTTCCCAATCCTATCCACTATTGGATCAAGCGTGCACAGCAAGAGACATACGGAAGCGAATTTGAGAATCTTCCAGATAAATTAACTAAGTCTCTAGGCATCTGGTACGATGCCAACACTCATAACATACTACGATGTGGAGGACGTTTGCTACATGCAAAGATTGACTTAGACACTAAGAATCCAATTCTTTTACCTCGTCACCACATCATAACTAAACTTCTTGTCTTACACCACCATCAATATGGTACATTACATGGTGGAATTTTAGATACTCTCACCGATCTTAGACAAAAGTACTGGCTTCCTCAAGGTCGTCAGACTGTTAAGACAATTATCAACTCTTGTGTAATCTGTAAGAGATACGACGCTAGAGTATGTCCTTACCCAGGACCTCCACCACTTCCAGAAGAGCGAGTGGTTCATCTTCGTCCTTTCGAAACCACTGGTGTTGATTATACAGGAGCCTTACTCCTCACTGGTAACCCCGATAATATACCAGTGAAGGCGTACATTTGTCTCTTTACGTGTGCTACAACCAGAGGCGTACACTTAGAGGTCACTCCAGACATGAGTGCTGAAGCTTTCATTCAAGCTTTCCGCAGATTTGCTGCCCGCCGATCGTGTCCTAAATTAATGATATCGGACAACGGATCTAATTTTGTGGCAGGAGAAAATTGTTTGCGAGAAGTCTGGAACCACCCAGAAGTACAGTCAGTCTTACAGAGACGACAATGTCACTGGAAATTCATAGCACCGAGAGCCCCTTGGCAAGGTGGGTTCTATGAGCGAATGGTAGGCACAGTCAAGAAGTGTCTAAGGAAAACTTTACACCGACAAAAGGTCAGTTACTCAGAACTCCAAACCATTGTTGTGGAAATCGAGGCGCGAGTCAATAACCGCCCAATCACCTACCTGTCTGATGATTTCACCCAGAGAGAACCTCTGAGCCCCTCTCACTTGATCCATGGAGGTCTACTGAGCCCTCTCATCCCTTTAGCCGAAGAGGACCCTGTAGACCCGTCACATGTGACCAGAGGAGACTTGGTGGAAAGCTACCAGCATCTTTCTAGAGTTATTAACAGGTGGAATGAGGTGTGGACTCGAGAGTACCTCACAGCTCTATGAGAGTACCACTACGGAGCTTCGAGTCCTTACAATAAGGTGCAATTAAAACCAGGAGACCTAGTACTAGTCGACAGTGATGGACCAAGGTCAGAATGGCCCATAGGTAAAATTGTTACCATTCATCCAGATCGACAAGGTGTCCTAAGAGTAGTTAAAGTTTTATGCCGAGGCAACACTACTCTAAAAACTTTAGAGAAGCTGGTTCCCCTTGAACTGACTGAACAAGAATATCAGCCAGATCCAGTTTCCCCAGTAATTTCCGA
This sequence comes from Procambarus clarkii, assembly GCF_040958095.1. Classification (NCBI taxonomy): domain Eukaryota; kingdom Metazoa; phylum Arthropoda; class Malacostraca; order Decapoda; family Cambaridae; genus Procambarus; species Procambarus clarkii. Next base: position 22,290,801 of record NC_091186.1, read on the forward strand.
GGACAATGATCCTGTTCCTCCAAGCAACCGCCCCACTAGAGCTGCTGCTCAACAATGTAGGCGGAATTTGCAAGCCTATTACAACTCTGAACAAGAGTAATTTCCTTCACTTCCCACTGAGATGACTATGATGATGCTACGATGTGATATCACGTAACAAAACATTACACGTCACTATGACCCAGGATATCGCATCACCGTAGATTCTGTTAGTTTAAATTGGGTGAGTTAAAATTCTATAAATATTGTGTAGGCTATAAGCAACATGTTTCATTTGACATGTAAATAGCAAGACTCAAGTTCTTGTAAGTCCTTGATAAATCCGGGACGTTCGTTATGTGTGTACTAACATACTAACATATTAACATACTAATATACTAATCTTAATATCACTTCGGGATAGGTCAGTACACCACAGTACACTACGACCCTAGAATCCTCCCCCCGGAGTTATGTTGGATATTTCCAACACCGAATACAACACTGTTGTATTCTCATTACTTATTACTAACTGTATTAATTATTGTAGTAAGTAAAATTAACAACACATAGAATTCTCATGTACTAATAATTTCATCTGTGCAGTAGGCTAGAATTCTCACGTCACCCGACGCCAGTATTGCGTCAGATTTCATTACAATAAACACATTATATCCAATGTATGTGAGAATTAAATTCGATTCTCTATAACTAAGGCATTCTGTATGATAACTAATTACTGATGAATTGACCTCCAACTAAGAGCCGAATAGAGCGTTGGAGTCATAGCGATTATCTAGTAATAAAAGTTAACGTCACCAATGAATGCCATGGGGAGACATTAATTCCTCTCCCTTATATATTTACTATTCTTAAATTGGCAAATAATAATATTTCCCTCCTCTAAATAATAAATCCATTCAGTCTTCAACATTTCAAGCGTAAATGCGAGAAATATTAATGTTCGTGACAATAATTTGTTTGATGAACGCGGGACGTGGTGTGGGTTGAGGAAGTTTGCCAGTACACGTGGAGAGCCGCTCTGAGGCAGACCTGCTCATAACGTACTCACGAGGAGACGCCATTGCCCAGCCATTAGGGTAGACGTTATCCATCCTCAGATGAAAGTCGCCACTGTGAGGCGTGAATAACCTTGCAGATAATATCTTCAACTGGTGCTGGTGTCAAATAAGGAACCTCTCTAACCTGGTTCTTGACTACACGTGACCGGCCAGTGAAGCGCGCCACTATCCAGGATAGGCCTAGCCGGAGCCTGGGGACGCGATTTTCGGCAATCTTAAAACTTATACAGTGCCCTTATTAGCTAAGTATATTCCCTTTATTGGATGCATCTTTTAAAGTGTTTTGTAGTAGCTGGGTGATTGACCGTTATGACGCATGATAACATCTAATAACGGTTATTAAATTTTGTCACCTGTAACTCTCAATTTCTTGAATATAGAGATTCAGTAGTTAATTAGTTGTTACTGTAAATATTTGTCTTGCAGCACGTGAGAAGAATTCTCCCTGCCGCCTTCTCCCATGTTAATCCATCCCATTCGTCAGCCAGCCGAGTCCAGAGAATTAGAGGAAACGCCGTGGCTTACATAAAGGAATCGTCTTTAAGCTAAGATTCTTTATATTCATTCATGAACTTATTGCAATTACTTACATGCAGAATTTCTTAGGATTAACATGTGTTTATTGTTACTCTCATTACTATACTCATAATCTATGTTCCCATTTATGGTAATGACATTAGTTTCACTATAATTTATAGGATTAGATTATTATTATTTGGATTAGTGAACGAACCACACTAGTTCCTGGACGTACTTACCTCCAGTAATAACCCCCCAATGTAGGTGTTTGAGGGTTTGATTCATTTAATTATACAGCCCATTAATTATTTCTATGATCATATTCTCTAGTATTTTATCCATAGTTACTGGTTCATCTAGGAATTATCTAATGATCAGAAATTCTCAGTTTCCCTCTTTACTATAAAAGCGGGTGGTCCTTCGTAATTTAATTTACTACATTAATATTTAAATAATCAGATTCAAGCCCCAAATGTCCCACATGTACTATAGTACGTCATTAAATACGCATGAACGTGTAATATATCGCGAATAATGCATGAATATGTAAGAACAACCCATACCCCCAAAATGCAAAGGGGGGGGGTGGGGGGACCACATCAAGCTTGATATTACGTCAAAGTTTTAACTGGTCGTTAGTCAGAATAAAGTGTGCTGTATAATGTCATACGAATTTTTTCGGCGAAGCATGCCCGTGCCACCCCTTGGGTGACTTAATCCTTAACGACCAACCAACAACCATACTAATCTACTAATGGTACTAATGACTAATCTAACCGCAAATGGGCTGTATAAGAATACCATAAAGACTACCCCCAACAGTCTGTGGATAGTAGAACAAATTAACAAATGATAGAATAAGCGTCCCAGACTGTTACAAGTAAGCGGATTAATGAATATTAAAGTCATTAACATAACTAAGTACTTTTCATCTACGGGCTCCCCATGGCCCGTAACCCCCCGTTCCAGGCAGCGAATCTTTAACAACAATTAAGTACATTTTAATGTCAATAATAGTAATTCCCAATATCTAATGTATAGAAATAATTATAAAAAAATAGACTTAGAAAAACCTTCAAAATTATAGTTTTTAAATATGGTCCGGAAAAAACCCAGTGACCGAATAATTATAAGGAAGGCAGAATTGTGAACAGTATTTAATTACGGTATGGAGGCCAAGGTGTGACAAAAAAGGAAGGCATCAATGAATAAGGTTTATCGTTAAACAGTAGTAACTAATCCAATAAGAACACATCCCAATCTGAGAGAAATAAGCAGCGTGATTAATTAACTAATGCGAAAAAAGTTTTATTAAGTAAAAGGTAAGATTGATTGGGCTGAGAGAATACGTAGCATCGCGTAGTATTTACAAACTTGGAAAGCCTCGAGTACCACAGCGATACAGGAGGAGGGAAGTACCATCAACAAACAAAAAAGGTTTAAGATTACCAGACCAGAATACCTAATTACCTTAGATGATAACAGGGATAATAATATAATCCATGTAACATAAGTAGAAGACAAATAGCGAAATGTCCAAATCCTTAAATAATTACTGTATATAAATATGTAGCGGAAAATAAGTTAATGAATATGTGAAGAGTAAATTAGTAAGAAATTAAGTGCCTTAGAGAAGACATGATTAAATTTGTAACGTGAAACCCAGCGACCGACAATAAAAAATTTTCCCGCCCGTGACTGGCCGATAATTCCTAAGTATGGAAAAACATGCGACTACAGAATTACCCGAAGGGAATCACTTAAAAGAAAATATACAAAATCCTAACATGAAAGCAGTAAGAAAACTTCCCTACTTCGCAGAAACAGAGAAAATAACAGTTGATAAGTAACTCCGTGAATAAGAATTAAGTCAGTGAAGGGAAAAAAAAAAGAATTAAAAGTGTGTAGACCGCTTGACCTGTAAGTTGTTTAGCTTGGATTCTAAAGAGTAAGAATAGACTTGACCTTAATTGTAATCCTATTGGGACGCGACAGGATGACCTCGCGCGCCAATGCTTCCGAGGACTGAAGAAGGAGTATCTTGAGATACCCACTAAATAAAATTTACTGAGACAATTACATTGAAGTCCATCAAAAGTTGTCCTCCGCATGCGGACCGACAAATAAATTGATTTACCTACTGCTATTAAGGATTTAATTAAGAAGCATTAAGCGTATGATAAGTGTAAGATTTGAGTAAAGAATAACCACTTAATGTGTAAACCACAGCTTGTAGTCTTAAAGCTGGAGATTAAAAAACGTAATCTCGTCCGAAGGAAGTTAAATCATGACTGACATGCGTGTGTCCGGACGGCACTGACTCCATAAGTATGTGGATGGATAAATAATATAGGAAATATAAGGTCCACTGCAGCTGTTTCCATAATAAGTTGCTCTCCGAATGCGTGGTACGTTTAACGGCCCTGTGAATTTGCTGATTGCAGGTCAGCTGGAACGGCAGCAGTCGGAGGGTCGTCACCTGATGAATAATAGATATTCATTTCTGGTGCGGTGAAATATGGTCCTTGCGTCTGTCCCGTAAGAATTTCGGAGCAGCAAAATATAAATTTTTTGTTACCGAGTCCGTTGCAATGATCTCCAGCTTCTGGGGTCGTTGTTGGTGGGGCTTCCTGCTACACCGGCGGTCAAAATAATAATTCCGGGCTCAACCGGTAGACATAGGTCTGGCAATCCAATCGCGAGGGGCGGCTGCATAATAATTCCGGGCTCAACCGGCAGACATGTGACTTCTTCCCCATCGCCGTCTCAAGACGTAGGTCTGGCAATACATTAGCGAGGGCGTCTGCATAAGAATTCCGGGCTTAACCGGCAGACATTAGGTCAGGCAATCCAATAGCGAGGTCGGCTGCCTAATAATTCCGGGCTTAAACCGGCAGACATAGGTCTGGCAGTCCAATAGCGAGGGCAGCTGTATAATAATAATTCCGGGCTTAACCGGCAGACATTAGGTCTGGCAATCCAATAGCAAAGGCGGCTGCATAATAAATCCGGGCTCAACCGGCAGACATAGGTCTGGCAAACTACAGCGAGGGCGCTGCATAATAATTCCGGGCTCAACCGGCAGACATAGGTCTGGCAATACAACCGCAAGGGCGGCTGCATAATAGATCCGGGCGTAACCGGCAGACATTAGGTCTGGCAATCCAATAGCGAGGGCGGCTGCATAATAATTCCGGGCTTAACCGGCAGACATTAGGTCTGGCAAGCCAATAGCGAGGGCGGCTGCATAATAATAATTCCGGGCTCAACCGGCAGACATAGGTCTAGCAATCCAATAGCGTAGGCGGCTGCATAATAATTCTGGGCTCAACCGGCAGACATAGGTCTGGCAATCCAATAGCGAGGGCAGCTGCATAATAATAATAATTCCGGGCTCAACCGGCAGACATAGGTCTGGCAAGACAGTAGCGAGGGCAGCTTCATAATAATTCCGGGCTCAACCGGGCGGCCGATAGAATAATTTTTAGGTAGCAAACAATAGCGAGGGCGGCTGAATAAGTGGAGAAACGTGCGACTACAGTGGATACCCACAGGGAGGCACCAAATAAAGAATAAAATAAACCGGTCATGAAAAACACCGATGTGTACCACCCTTCAACGAGGAAACAGAAAAAAAAAAAAAAAAAAAAAAAAACAGTTGAAATACTATGTTAAGGAGATAATGAGTCTATTGGGGGGAATTAATAAGAATTAAATGAGGATAATCCGCTTGACTTAAGGTCTTAAAATTTAAGAAAGGCTTAACCCTAACTGTAATCCTATTAGCACGTGACTAGAAACTCGCGCGCCTAATTTAACGAGGACTGTTGAAGGAATAATGAATTCCTCCCTAGATGAATCGCACGAACTGGGAAATCTAACCAGCTTAATTATTTAGTACCAAATTAATACTCTAGATAAGTTATTTAGTGACGGGGAGGAAAATATAGGGGAAAACATAGTATCACATGATACACACAATCTTGTAGGAGAAAAATCGTAACTGTGACCAACTGTTTGACTGTAGAGAGACGAACATTTTATAAGATTTATAAGTTCTAGTAGTACAGGATTTTGTAATGTAGCGTATTAATAGAGGTTTATAAGTGTAATGATCAAGACCAAAACAGCCCAGTAAAAATAGAGGCCACTGCAGACAAAATGAAGGGAATCTATTACCTCGAATCATGTGTTGTCCTCCGATGATGTCGGACAATTAACTTTATTTTACCTTTGTGAATAAAGTTTTATTAATAATGCGGAGTGAAAATTATGTATGATAATGTATTAAAGAATAACCTCTTAGCCCGTGCTTAACCGGAAGTCCTCGGATGTTGTCCGACAAATAACCTTAATTTACATTTGCGAATAAAGTTTTATTTATGAACGTGGAGTGAAAATTATGTATGAAAAAGTATTAAAGAATGACCTCCTAGTGCGTAAAACACATCTTCTAATCGTATTGCTGGGAATTAAAACCTAATCTCTGACCCCGTAGGATGTTAAGAACCCGACTGTGACCTGCTTGTGCCTGGAAGGCGAGGACTCCAGAATGTAAGAATGAAAAAGAGAAATAAGAAAAAATTAAAAAAGGGGGCCACACAGCGGATTCCATCTTATGTTGTACTCCTTATTCGTGGTGTTTTTAACAGCCTTGTGACCTTTTTCCTGAATGTTGATCAGCTGTAACGACTGCAGATGGAGTGAATTCCCTGATAAATGAAAATTTTTGCCTCATGACTTTCAAAGGGAAAATTAGTTCCTGAGTGGTGATAATGGGACCTTCTCATCTGTCCAGTGAGAATTCCATAGCAGCAGAATATAATGTTGGTAACCGGGACTATGGCGATGATCTCCGCTAGGGTACTTCAGAAATTTTTTGTTTTTTGGGCATAGCCGGCAGGCCAAGGACGGCAATCCCGTAGCTAGGTGAACTACATATAAAATTTAAAATTTTTTTTGTTTGGCTTAACTGTCTGACCAAGGTCTGGCAAACACGCACAAGGACAATTCATGTGGCGAAAGAGGCTGCATAGAAAATTCCGGGCTTAACTGGCAGACAATAGTCTAAAAATCCAGCGGCGAAGGAGGCGCTGGGAATGTCTGGCATTCTGGCAACAAGAATGTCTGTATAAAATTTCCGGGCTTAACCGGCAGACAAAATGTCTGGCTCTCCAACACGTGGCTTGCCTCATAAAAAAAAAAAAAAAATTTTGATGGGCACTACCTGCCGACCGAAGTTCGGCGACCCAGCCACAGTGTAGGCTGCATAAAATTATTTGGCCTAACCGTCAGACGATATGACTAGCAATCCACAGCTAGGAGCCACATAAAAGGATCCGGGCTTAACCGGCAGACAAAATTCCGGCAAAATAGCATCGATGATACTGAATAAATATAAAATTCCCGGGCTTAACCGGCAGACTATAAATCTGGCAAGCTAGCGGCTAGGGCAAGGTTGTATAAGAATTCCGTATTAATCGTCGTACAATAGTGCTGGGGCAGCCTAGAATGCCCTGCCTAGGCATGACCTAGCTGGAACGTCTACAGGCCGCGTGGGGAACAGCGCTGGGCACACGCCGACACTTGGGAGGAACCTAGCTTTACATTTAGAACATAAGATATCACTTTACCTTGGTGAAAGTTGAGTACTGTAGACCAACACTAGGTTTTCAGCATGTGAGGTTGAAGGGCCCCCGGAGTTAAACTCAAACCAGGGTGGGGGCTGTGATCGAGGTAGCAATCGTAGTTTCCATAGCTTCTAGAAGTCCCAAGAACACAGGAGTCCTATGTTATTCCTTTTTCTTGCCAAGCGAAGCGTGTTTGTAGCATTTGTGGCAAAATTTTTTTTTCCTTTGACTTGTGGAGCTGAGCGAGGCTGGAGCAAGATAGAACGCATGTCCCTTCCTCTCTTCTTATATAGTCCCCCCGCGGCGCTCCGCACGCTGCGCTGCGGATCGCGCTGTGCAATTGTCTTCTCCTCCATCAGAAATTCCTCCGCATTCCTACGTAATGCAGCGGTTATATAGTTTAGCGTTTTATATATGTATAATACACATGAGAGAATGTGCAGTGACTTAATGCCTAACATATTCAGAGATTTGAGTAGGGGTACCGAGTGATGCCTGGGGCCAGAGTTGGATATTGTCCTAATAGCAGCTTTGTGTTGAGTAATTAGAGGACGTAAGTGATTTTGGGTAGTAGAGCCCCAAGCACAAATACCATAGTTGAGATATGGATAGATAAGGGAGTAATAGAGAGTCACCAGGGCAGGGCGTGGTACATAATATCTGATCTTAGAAAGAATGCCCACAGTTTTTAAAACTTTTTTTGATATATTTAGAATGTGTCCCTGGAAATTCAGCTTGTGGTCAATGAGAATGCCAAGGAATTTGCCATCTAATTTGTTACAAATTTGGGTATTGTTTATTTTGAGATTTATTTGATTAGAGGATTTATTGCCAAACAGAATATAGAAAGTTTTGTCAATGTTAAGGGTGAGTTTGTTGGCAGTTAGCCAAAGATGGACTTTATTTAGCTCAGTATTAACTGTGGCATTTAGAGCAAGGGGGTCAGGACTGGAGCAAATGAAGGTTGTGTCGTCAGCAAATAGAATTGGTTTGAGGTATTGGGAGGCATTTGGAAGGTCATTAATGTAGATGAGAAACAGGAGAGGGCCAAGTATGCTGCCCTGAGGAACACCAATGTTGATGGGTAGGGTGGGAGAAATTGTATTATTCACAGAAACATATTGGAGCCTGTCAGTAAAGTAGGATTTGAGGTATTGTAGGGAGTGTCCTCTGACTCCATAATTATGCAATTTATGAAGAAGGTTTTGGTGGTTAACAGTATCAAAAGCGTTACGCAGGTCCACAAATAACCCAACAGGGAACTCATTTTTATCAAGAGCTGTATGAATCGAGTTAAGCATACTAATAAGTGCATCGTTAGTGCTTTTTTTGGGTCTGAAGCCATATTGGCAAGGGCTAAGTATATTGAGTTTGGCTAGATATGAGTAAAGCTGCTTATAGATTAGTTTTTCAAAAATTTTTGACAAGTTTGGCAGGATTGATATAGGTCTGTAGTTGTTAACATCTGTGAGATCACCACATTTGTGGACAGGTGTTACTCTCGCTTTTTTTAGAATATCTGGAAAGGTTTGGAGTTCAAGTGACTTGTTGAAGAGCAAAGCAATAGCAGGGGCTAAAGGTCTGGAGGCTTTTTTGTAAATTAAAGTTGGTATCTCCTCAAGGGCACCAGACTTGGTTTTAAGGGAAAGGATTATCTCATTGACGTCAGCGGAATTAATAGGCTTTAGGTACAGAGACTGTGGATAGTTACCTGTAAGATAGTCCTTAATGTCAGTACTGGAAGATGGAATATCATTTGCAAGGGATGAACCAATGGAAGAGAAGAACCTATTGAACTCAATAGCAGAATCAGAGGCTGAAAGCTGATCATCGTTATTAGACAGGAGTCGGTTTGTTATTTAAAGACTTCTTTGATCCCAATATTTGTGAAATTGTGCTCCAAGTTTGTTTAATGTTGCTCTTTATTTGGGTAAATTTATCTTCGTAGTATTTAGTTTTGGCTCGTCTAATTATCTTAGATAGCAATTATATTATCCAAACTGGCATAATCCTCTCTGTCAATTATATTATCCAAACTGTCAATTATATTAAGATGATTGTGAATTACATAATCCTGACTGGCAATTATATTAGCATTACTCAATTTATATCAAAGAGATATTTATTTATGTTGTGGTGCTCATGGGTTCTATTAAATCTACCAATGAAGAGTTTCAGATCAGGATTATCATTTAGGAACAAGGTTTTGTTCATGTAAATGGCACAAGAGAATGTGTAGAGCGAGTGTATATTTAGCATGTTTAGGGATTTAAACAGAGAGGCTGTGTGTTGTTTGAAGACAGTTTTATAGTTCTGATAACAGGTTTTTGTTGGGTGATGATGGACTTGAGATAATTTACAGTTGATGAATGAACCATCATGCACAGATAACATATGTTGGGATGCCAACCCTAAATTACAAAAAAGCCTCTAGATTTTTAGCTCCATTCATTGCATTGCTCTACAACAAATCATTTGAACTCCAAACCTTTCCTGATATTCTAAAAAAAAAGCAAGAGTAACCTTAGCCCATAAAAGTGCCTGAAGTCAACCTCACTGAAGTCAACAATTATAGACCAATATCAATTCTGCCAATTTTGTCTAAAATATTTTAATGAGATAATCTACAAGCAGCATTACTCCTATTTAGCAAACCAAAATATACTTAGTTCTTGGCATAATGGCTTAAGGCCCAAAAAAAGGACCAATCATGCACTGATTAGTATGAGTAACTTGATATATGCATCTCTTTGAAAAAATGAGTACCCTGTTCATTTATTTGTTGACCTACATTACAGTTTTTGACATTGTTTACACATTAACCTTCTTAAATTACAACATTACAGAGTGAGAGGTCACTCCCTCCAATACCTATAATCCTACCTCAGTGACAGGCTCCAGTATGTTTCTGTGAATGATTCCAATTCTCCCACTCTACCCATTAACACTGGTGTCCCACCTGGCAGTATTCTCCGCCCTCTCGTCTTTCTCCTCTCCTCCTCCCTTTCCAGCTCGTTGCCATCGTGAGGGGGCTTGGTTGGAGGATGCTAGAGAATGTGATGCTCCATGGGTCAGTGTCCTCTGTCCTTTTGAAGCCTTATGCTCCTGCTGCCTTCTTCACTAATTGTGCTAAATGCTTTTTCCTATTAGTTTAATTTTTCCTATCCAATTCTCCTTTTTAATTGCTATTTCCCGGCGACTTATTGCTATTCTTAATTATTCTTTCAGATGTCTTCTTCTGTTTTGACACCGGGTGTTTTGGGAGGCTCTCTCACCCATAAAACTGTGGTACCTGGCATTGTCGAGCAAGGGAACACTTTTATAACAATATCTTTCTTCGTTGCTGAGCCTAATTGTTATGAAAATGGTGGGCTTGCTATGGGGGAACTGGTACTATTAAGGGGTAAGGGTAGTTAGAAGACAGAGTTATCAAATAAGGGAGAGCTAAAAGGCCCGGCCCCCAAAATAAACTATCCACAGTAATAATAACTTGCTACTAGACCATGTCAGTCTAAGGGTTGATCAATGCATTCCCACACAGGAAGAAGGGATACTCTGTTCTAATTCACTTATTTATTAACCCCTTAACAGCCCCCCATATACATTCACACCAATAACAATAATAATAATAACTTTACCACACTACCTTACGTTAAAAGCCTTGGTCCACATAAGCAGGATACAAGGTTTTACACTGAACACAAGCTAGGGTAAAGCTCTACTATTGAATAACTTGAAGTTAGAGTCAGCTTAGGGTAGGGGGACCACGTGGTTCCAATGGAATCCCCTTTAGAATAACTAGTAATATAAACTCTAAAAACACCTACTACACACAAAGTATACTACTCTACACATAGAACATGAGTATGCCAGAGATTGAATAATGTACTCAGTATATACTTATCTTGAACAAGACACAGAAATAAGGAAACGAAGAGGAAGGAGAGGAGGTTCCTTTCACCACAGCCAGCAACCAGAGAAGGCCGCTTCAGCCCAGTTCAGCCTCCCGCATTGTGTGGTGCCGGGAAGAGCCTAATTGATCGTGCAGCTAAGCACATTAAAAATCTTCGCCTATGCAACGTATTATTACTTTACAAATGATTAGAGTATTAGTAAACATAATTGGTGCCTATGTTATTATTTAATAATCGACCCCCAGCTCAGTCTTTAAATGCTCTTTGAGAAACAAGAATAGTCTTACGTCTGGCAGGGAAGATACAAACAAAGACACATCGAGTTGCGTTTTGCTACTCTAACGTAGCTTATTTAGTTCAATTTTGACCTCTGGTTTCCACTAAAGAACCCAGGGTCGTAACACTAATCTTGATGAACTGATGGTTCTTAAGGTGGCAATTGTAGGGCTTATATGCACAATGAACCTTGGGGGGGGGGGGGGGGGCCGCCTGTCGTATCGGGTGTCCAATCCTCTAATTGTGCCTCCATGGTGGGTATGGGGCTTGAAATCTAATACTTAGAAATCTAATACTAGAGAACAGACTGGACAAAAACCACATAATTATTTCTGGGGATTTTAACGATGACCTCTGCGAGCCTGATAACCCTTCTGCTGCTAGTTTCCTCAACTGTATGAATTCCTGCTTTCTCATACCCTTAACCACTAGACCTACTAGAATCACTGATAGTACCGCCACGGCTCTTGATCACATCTGGACCAAGAGCTTAACAATCCCTGGCTTACAAAGGGAATACTTAAATTTATTAATAAAAAACATGACCTTGAGAAGAAGTATAGGTTAGGAATTGTCTCCAAAGAATTCTCAAAGAATTACTCATTATTGCTGTCTAAGATTATTAGACGAGCCAAAACTAAATACTACGTAGATAAATTTACCCAAATAAAGAGCAACATTAAACAAACTTGGAGAACAATTTCTCAAATATTGGGATCAAAGAAGTCTTTAAATAACAAACCGACTCTCCTGTCTAATAACGATGGTCAGCTTTCAGCCTCTGATTCTGCTATTGAGTTCAATAGGTTCTTCTCTTCCATTGGTTCATCCCTTGCAAATGATATTCCATCTTCCAGTACAGACATTAAGGACTATCTTACAGGTAACTATCCACAGTCTCTGTACCTAAAGCCTATTAATTCCACTGACGTCAATGAGATAATCCTTTCCCTTAAAACCAAGTCTGGTGCCCTTGAGGAGATACCAACTTTAATTTACAAAAAAGCCTCCAGATCTTTAGCCCCTGCTATTGCTTTGCTCTTCAACAAGTCACTTGAACTCCAAACCTTCCCAGATATTCTAAAAAACGCTAGAGTAACGCCTGTCCACAAATGTGGTGATCTCACAGATGTTAACAACTACAGACCTATATCTATCCTGCCAAACTTGTCAAAAATTTTTGAAAAACTAATCTATAAACAGCTTTACTCATATCTAGCCAAACTCAATATACTTAGCCCTTGCCAATATGGCTTCAGACCCAAAAAAAGCACTAACGATGCACTTATTAGTATGCTTAACTCGATTCATACAGCTCTTGATAAAAATGAGTTCCCTGTTGGGTTGTTTGTGGACCTGCGTAAAGCTTTTGATACTGTCAACCACCAAAACCTTCTTCTTAAATTACATCATTATGGAGTCAGAGGACACTCCTGTAACGGTTCTATTGTTACGTAAAGTATGGTGACAAATAAACACAGACACTAAATATATATTTGGTCGAATATACAGAAGTACACAGGTGATACTTTGGTGTGAGTTGAGCGCACTGAGCGTCGGTACAGTATCTCGCAAGTGTCTGCTCTAGACCACACTTGAAAGTAGACTAGTTAATGTTTGCTATTCTTGCTGCTTATATTGCTCGGGCAACACGTCACCGTGTTGCCCGGGCAACGCCTCACCTCATTCATCTCCAAAGGTTGACAGGAATATTAACACTATATTTGGAGCGAGTATATTATTGGGATAATCTACTCGCTACACTCCCTACAATACCTCAAATCCTACCTTACTGACAGGCTCCAATATGTTTCTGTGAATAATACAATTTCTCCCACCCTACCCATCAACATTGGTGTTCCCCAGGGCAGCATACTTGGCCCTCTCCTCTTTCTCATCTACATTAATGACCTTCCAAATGCCTCCCAACACCTCAAACCAATTCTATTTGCTGATGACACAACCTTCATTTACTCCAGTCCTGATCCCCTTGCTCTAAATGCCACAGTAAATACTGAGCTAAATAAAGTCCATCTGTGGCTAACTGCCAACAAACTCACCCTTAACATTGACAAAACCTTCTATATTCTGTTTGGCAATAAATCCTCTAATCTAATAAATCTCAAAATAAACAATACCCAAATTTGTAACAAATTAGATGGCAAATTCCTTGGCATTCTCATTGACCACAAGCTGAATTTCCAGGGACACATTCTAAACATATCAAAAAAAATTTCAAAAACTGTTGGCATTCTTTCTAAGATCAGATATTATGTACCACGCCCTGCCCTGGTGACTCTCTATTACTCCCTTATCTATCCATATCTCAACTATGGTATTTGTGCTTGGGGCTCTACTACCCAAAATCACTTACGTCCTCTAATTACTCAACACAAAGCTGCTATTAGAACAATATCCAATTCTGGCCCCAGACATCACACGGTACCCCTACTCAAATCTCTGAATATGTTAGACATTAAGTCACTGCACATTCTCTCATGTGTATTATACATATATAAAACGCTAAACTATAATGCCAATCCTGATCTCAAAAGCTTCATAGAAGGTTGTAACAGAACCCATGAGCACCACACTAGAAATACAGTTTTGATATTCCTAGAGTACGACTTAATCAAACTAGAAATGCTCTACAAATCAAGGGGCCCAGAATGTGGAATGACCTTCCCAACCATGTTAAAGACTGTACCTCTCTCAACCAGTTTAAGTTAAAAGCGAAGCTATACCTAATAAATTCCCTGTAACCTACCATACCCTTCTATTGTCAACCAATGTCTGTTTTTTTCTTTAAAGAGCGCTGTTTGTCGACATAATTGTATTTGTGCTGCTTTTTCATCTATGTTTTCATTTCTTGTTTTCATTCTACTCATTATGCTCAATTAGTATTAAGCTTGTCATTTAAGTTTATCATGCCCGAAACGCTTTGCGTAATAGTGGCTTTAGGCATTGTATGTACTAGCTCTACCTATAAGTCAACCAATCCTTGTATAAATTTATTGTATGTATGTACCTTACCTAAATAAAATTGTATTGTATTGTATTGTATTGTATATAACCTCTCCACTTACTTCAGGGATAATCATCGATAGCACTATAGACCATTACCCCACATTTCTCGTAACCAATATTAACAAACCACCTCTAGAGACAAGGGAGATAAGGTTTAGGCTGCACAATGAAACTGCTATTTGGCAATTTTATAGCTGCTGCTGCTAATATCAACTGGGAATCCAAAACAGGGAACATAGGGGACATCAACCGAGCAGTGCAATCTTTAATTAAAAAAACTCTCAGCCTTTTTAACACTCACCGTTCTATGCTAACGCAACAAGTCACAACTAAAAGGCTAAACAATCCTTGGCTTACAAAGGGTATACTCAAGTCCATAAAAAAAAACATGACCTTGAGAAGAAGTATAGGTTAGGAATCGTCTCCAAAGAATTTTCAAAGAATTACTCATTATTGCTGTCTAAGATAATTAGACGAGCCAAAACTAAATACTACGAAGATAAATTCATTGTTAGATAATTTTTTTTTTTTTTTGAGATATATACAAGAGTTGTTACATTCTTGTACAGCCACTAGTACGCGTAGCGTTTCGGGCAGGTCCCTGGAATACGATCCCCACCGCGAAGAATCGTTTTTTCATCCAAGTACACATTTTACTGTTGCGTTAAACAGAGGCTACAGTTAAGGAATTGCGCCCAGTAAATCCTCCCTGGCCAGGATACGAACCCATGACATAGCGCTCGGGGAACGCCAGGCGAGTGTCTTACCACTACACCGCGGAGACTGTAGAAATAATTAGAAGAGCCAAAATTAAATACTACAAAGATAAATTTACCCACACAAAGGACAACATTAGGAAAATATTGAGCACAATTTCACAAATACTGGGATCAAAGAAGATTCTAAATAACAAACCAATACTCCTGTCAAATAACGATGGTCTGCTTTCAGCCTCTGATACTGCTTTTGCGTTCAATAGGTTCTTCTTTTCCATTGGGTCATACCTTGCAAATGATATTCCATTTTCCAGTACTAATATTCAGGACTATCTTACAGGTAACTATCCACAGTCTCTGTACCTAATGCCTACTAATTCCACTGATGTTACTGACATAATCCTTTCCCTTAAAAAGAATGTCTAGTGCCCTTGAGGAGATACCAACTCCAATTTACAAAAAAGTCTCCAAATCTTTAGCTCCTGCCATTGCACTGCTCTTCAATAAGTCACTTGAAATCCCAAACCTTTCCAGTTATTCTAAAAAAACAGCGAGAGTAACCCCTGTCCACAAATGTGGTGATCCCACTGATGTCAACAACTTCAGACCTATGTCAATTCTGCCAAACTTATCAAAAATATTTGAAAAACTAATCTACAAGCAGCTTTACTCTTATCTAGCCAAACTCAATATACTTAGCTTTTGTCAATATAGCTTCAGACCCAAAAAAGCACTAATGATGCACTTATTAGTATGATTAACTTGATACATGCAGCTCTTGATAAAAATGAGTTCCCTGTTGGGTTATTTGTGGACCTGTGTAAGGCTTTTGACACTGTCAACCACCAAAACCTTCTTCTTAAATTACAGCATTATGGAGTCAGAGGTCACTCCCTGCAATACCTTAAGTCTAACCTTACTGACAGGCTCCAGTATGTTTCTGTGAATAATTCAATTTCTCCCAACCTACCCATCAACATTGGTGTATCCCAGGGCAGTATACTTGGCCCACTTCTCTTTCTCATCTACATTAATGACTTTCCAAATGCCTCTCAACATCTCAAACCAATTCTATTTGCTGATGACACGACCTTCATTTACTTCAGTCCTGACTCCCTTGCTCTAAATGTCACAGTGAATACTGAGCTAAATAAAGTCCATCACTGGAACTCCCAACAAACTCACCCTCAATATTGACAAAACTTTCTATATTTTGATTGGCAATAAATCATCAAATCAAATAAATCTCAGGATAAACAATACCCAAATTTGACCAGACCACACACTAGAAGGTGAAGGGACGACGACGTTTCGGTCCGTCCTGGACCATTCTCAAGTCGATTGTGATGAGGAAGTAAAGACAGGCAATGAATAAGCAAGAGAGAGCTGAGGGGCAAAGTAAGGTGTAGTAGAGGGGATAGTAATAATAATAAGAGCTGCAGAGGGCCTATTGGCCCATACGAGGCAGCTCCTATTATAACCACCGAATGAGAAGGAGACAGGAATAAGAAGAGGATAGCAAGGGAGCATAGGAGAAGACAATTAACAGAAAAAGGGAGAAGAGAGAAAGAAATGGAAAGAGAAAGAACGATAAATGGAAGGGGTAGGCTTATGTTAGGTCATGTTTGTTGGAAAGATTAGAGCATTTGAGTATATACTGTGAAAGGGAAGAGTCCACAGCAACAAAGCCACGACTCAAGTTCATGTTGGGTACATTGTGTATTAGAAGTGATTCAACAAAACAGCGTCTGTGTAGAGTAGAGGCAGGAAAGATTATTTTGGAGGAAGACCAATTAATGGGATGATTAGAATCCCTCACATGGCAGAAGAGAGCATTGTTAGTGTCTGCAGACTTAACACTTCTCTTGTGTTCTTTAAGTCTGTCATTCAGTGTACGGCCAGTTTCGCCAAAGTATTGAAGGGGACAAAATGAACAGGAAATAGAGTAGACACCAGCAGCATTAGAAGCAGGAGGAGCAGTGTGAACTAGATTGCTACGAAGTGTGTTAGTTTGTCGAAAGGCGAGTTTAATGTCAAGAGGACGAAAGGTATTGGTAAAAGTATTGAGTTCAGATATGAAGGGAAGGCATAGTACAGTGCTATTAGTGTTGGAAGCAGGTTTAGGATGAAAGAAATTTCGTTTAGCTTGAGAGTAGGCACAGGTGATGAAATGCAACTGTGCAACATACTTTAGCCACGTTATTGTGACTCATCGCCTGAATACCTAAATTTGTAACAAAGTAGATGGTAAGTTCCTTGGCGTCCTCATTGACCCCAAGCTGAATTTCCAGGGACACATTCTAAATATATCAAAAAAAGTTTAAAAAACTGTTGGCATTCTTTTAAGATTAGATGTTATGTACCTTGCCCTGCCCTGGTGACACTATTACTCTCTCATCTATCCTTATCTCAACTATGGTATTTGTGCTTGGGTTCTACTACCCAAAATCATATATTTTGTATTGCAGCCCCCCTCCCCGCTCAGCTCGTTGTTGCCATGAGGGGGGCTTAGTGGGCGGCTGCCGGAGTGTGATGCTCCTTGTGACAGTCCTCTGTCCTTTTCTAGCCTTGTGCTCCTGCTGCCGACCTCTCCAATTCTGCTGAGCACCTTTTCCTTTTCCTTCTGTTTCGTTTTTCTCCCCCCTCTTCTCCTATCTGCTTGCCGTTTCCTGCCGACCTTTTGCTTGTTCTGGTTCTTCCCTTGGACTTCTTCTATTTTGACGCCCGGGTGCTTGAGGAGGCATACTCTTGCACCCGTAGAACTGTAGTACCCGACGTCGAGAGCGAGGGGAACCTTTTATTGTCAATCCCCCTTTCGTCACTGAACCCGATCTCAACGGACTGTTGGTTCTTAAGGTGGCGTTTGTGGGGCGTATACTCACGACGCACCCCTAGGAGGCCCCGGCATGATTGGCGATAGCTTCTTGTTGGGTGTCCTGCCTCTAATTGTGGCTCCATGGTGGGTGTGGGGGGCACATTCGTGAATGAATATTCCTTTTCGTAATGATGATAACCCCTGTTTTGACTGTTTCTGCTTTACCTTCTCAGGCTCATAGGGTGGGCGACCAAGCCCCCGAGTCGGTCCGTGTTGGAAGACCGGGCTCTGTAGTTTCCACTGAAATTGGGCCCCGACCTTGCTCCTCATTTGGCCTCTCTGACTCCTTCCCCTGGCTCCCCTCCCTCCTCTGTGGTTGGGTGGAGCCCAAGCCCCCAGTGGTGACTACCTCGTCCCCTGGCGCGGCTCCATCTCTAGTTGTAACTACTGCGCCTTTTAACTCCTCTCTCTCTCTGGGGGTTCTCACTGCCGTCCTCGTCACGGCCGCCCTCGCTCGATTCCTTCCAGTTCTGCTACCTATCAAGCCTTGTTTGGTCCCGCTTCGTGGGCCAAATATTTTGATCTCCTCCCTCTTGATTCTGCACCTCCTGACGATTTCTCCCTCCATCGACATCTCGTTTATTCCGTGAATGCCTCCATTACTTTCAACCCCACTCGTCTCGGTACACGTGTCGTTGCTGCTCCTTCTCAGGATGCTGCTTCCCGCTTGGCTGCCTTATCCTGCCTTGGCGAGACCCCTGTTTGGGTCTCGAAGAACGCTCAGTTGAATGCCAGTGTTGGCACTATTCTGCTCCCGCCCCATGTTGCAACCGGTGTTTGGGACCTGCGCGACTGCCACAACGATATTCGACATATCCTTGCTGCCCAGGGCCATTCTATTCTCCAGGTGGAAACGTTTACTCGTCCCCCTCGTGGTAGTCGCCATCAACCCCTCCGGGTTGTGAAGATTACCTTTGATGGTAGGACCCTTCCACCCTCTGTCATTCTTGCTGGTGCCAGGTGCTCTGTCCAGGAGTACATTCCTTCTCCTCGGCTCTGTAACAAGTGCTGGAGGTTTGGGCATGGTGCCCTCTGCTGCTCCGGGACTGTCTCTCTCTGTCCTTTGTGTGGTGGCGAAGATCACTATAAGTCGGAGTGCACTTCTCCCCAGGCTCGTTGCCTCAACTGCGGTGAGGCCCATCCTACCTTCTCCCGTGCGTGTGTCCATTACAAGCTTGAGGCAGCCGTCCTCAACTTGAAGCACCGGGAGCATTTATCTTTTCCTGAGGCGAGATGCCAGGTTCGCCGGCTCCCGCCTTATGCTAATATCTCTTATGCTCGCGTGTTGCGCTCTTCCTCTCCTCGTCCTTCCCACCTTCCTCAGACTCACAACCGTTTCCGGGCCTTGGACCCTGATACGCCCCCTGCCCCCTCCTCTGTTCCTTTGGGTTCTCTCCCGAAGGATCCACCTCCTGGTCCTCTGTCTGGGGTTCCCCTTCTTTCTACCCGGTCTGTCTTGTCTCCTGTGTCTTCTTCCTCGTCTCCCTCCGTTTCTCCTTCCCATCCTTCCCCTCCGTCTCTTGACTCTCCCCGCCGCCTGTCGGTGCGGGCTGATGTCCATCGCTCTCTAAACGGCCGTCATGTGTGCTCTCGTTCAGCTTCTCCTGTTGAGACGCTAGAATCCGTTGCCCTGTACGTGGTTGCTAGGACACCTGTCTCTTTAAGTCAGAAGCGTAAGCCTGGCTCCTCTCCTTCCTCCTCCCCGGCGGGTAAGAAGGTTTCGCTTTCTTCCTCAGCCCCTACTTCTGCCTCTCTCGCTCCTTCCCCTCCCATTTCGGTGGTTGCGCCCCCTGTTCCTGCTATGGAGGTTTCTTTAGCCCACGCTTCCCTCTCAGTTGCTGCCCTTGCTGAGGTGCGCTCCCCTCTTTCTACCCCCCCTCTTCCTGCTGCTGTCCTTGACTGCTCCCCTCCGTTGTCTCCTCCTCTTCCTCCTCCGGACCCCGCCCACCCACCTCTGGTCTGTTCTCCCGCCTCCTTCCCTCCGTCTTTGCTCAGTTTACCCATGCCCCCTAACCCTGAATTTGCTGACCCTGATATTCTTTAACGTGCTCTGTTGCTCTTTCGCCTTTGTTTCTTCCTTGTTCTCTGTTTTTGTCCTTTCTCTTCCCGTCGATGTCTATTCTTCAATGGAATGTTCAAGGTTATTACACCAATTTCCTCGAACTCCAACTTCTGATTTCGCGGTTTTCGCCCCTTTGTGTCTGTCTCCAGGAGCCGATGCTTGGTGCTCGTCCTGGTCGTTTTCATAGCTATTCCTTTCTCTCCCCCCCCCCAGCCGTTGCTGGGGCTTCTAATTCTTCTGCTCTCTTGATTCGTGGTGATGTTCACTTTGTTCCTTTACTTTTTCCTTTGCCTCTCCATTGTTCTGCTGCTCATATCTTTGTGGGGAAATGGTACACAGTTTGTTCCATTTATCTCCCCCCGAGTGTCCCGCTTTCTCTTCCTGATTTGAAACACCTCCTAGACTCCTTGCCGGAGACTGTGCTCCTGCTGGGTGACTTCAATTGTTGTCATTCTCTTTGGGGTGACGTTCTGACTAATACCCGGGGTTGCCTTCTTGAGCCGTTTCTCCTCTCTTCTTCCCTGTCTCTTCTGAATTCTGGTGAGCCCACTCATTTGGACTCTCGGACTCGCACCCTTTCTTGTCTTGATCTTTCTCTCTGCTCTTCTTCTCTTTACTTAGATTTCACGTGACAGGTTCTTGATGACCTCCATGGAAGTGATCATTTCCCCATCCTTGTTTCCTTTTTCTCTTTTCGCCCTTCCCTCTCTTTCCCTAGGTGGCAGTTTGCTAAGGCGGACTGGACCCTATTTACCCTCAGTGCTGCTCTCTCTGACCTCTCCCTTCTGCCTCTCTCTCGCGCTCTCCTCCTTTTTCATGACACTGTCTTCAACGCTGCCCTCCGCTTTATTCCTTGATCTTCCTCTCGGGGTCCACGGAAGTGCGTTCCCTGGTGGAATGCGGACTGTGCTCGGGCTGTCCGCTGTAAGCGTGCAGCCTGGAAAAGGCACCGCCGTTGGCAGCCGACCGATTCTTTTCTTTTCTTTCGGAAAGTGAGTGCGGTGGCCCGTAGGGCCATCCGTACGGCTAAACGTGAATGTTGGGCATCTTATGTCTCAACAATTACGTCCGAAACCCCTCTGGCCCAGATCTGGAAGCGTATCTGCAAGATAGCGGGTAAGTTCGTTCCCGATGTTTCACCGGTCCTTCACCTCCATGATACTCTTGTGGCGGACCCGTTGCAGGACGCTTCCGAACTGGGTTCCCACTTTTCTTCTGTTAGCTCTGGTCTTCATCTTCCCCAATCTATCCTTCTTCGTAAACCTGTCCTTGAGTCTCGTCCTTTAGATTTCTGCACTCATCTTCAGCTTCCCTATAATGATCCCTTCTCTCTCTCTGAACTTCGCTCTGCCCTGGCCCTCTGCGGTTCTACGGCGGCGGGCTCCGATGGTATTCATTATGAGATGCTTCGCCATCTCCCTCCGAGCACGTCTCAGTATTTACTGAGTCTGTATAATCGGATCTGGGAGTCGTCGTCAGTCCCTGAGGACTGGCTCGATGCCGTTGTCCTCCCTGTTCGCAAACCGGGGTCTCTGGGTACTTCCCCTAAGGACTTTCGCCCTATTGCTCTCACAAGTTGTGTCTGCAAACTCTTTGAACGTATGGTTAACGTTCGTCTGATGTGGTTCCTGGAACACCATCACCTCCTTTCCCCTTCTCAATTTGGTTTCCGCAAGTGCCGCAGCACGACAGATGTCCTGGTGAACTTGGAGGTCTATATTCGTACTGCTTTTGCTGCGAAGACCTCCGTTGTTGCCGTCTTTTTTGACCTGGAAAAGGCTTACGACACCACTTGGCGTTATCATATCCTATCTCAACTTCATTCTTTTGGCCTTCGTGGTCATCTCCCTCTCTTTCTCCGCAGCTTCCTCTCTCGTCGTTCCTTTCGGGTGCGCCTTGGTACCGCTCTCTCTCCCTTTTTTCAGCAATACGAAGGTGTGTCCTAGGGTAGTGTTCTGAGCACTAGTCTTTTTCTGGTTGCCCTCAATGGTCTTCTTTCCTCTCTTCCTTCTGGTGTCTTCTCCGCTCTCTATGTCGATGATCTTACCCTTTGTTGTCAGGGTGATGATTCGCCTCTCCTTCAACGCCGACTTCAACTTGCAATTGATGCCGTGTCGTCTTGGGCCACAGATCATGGCTTCAAGTTCATGGCTTCTATTAATAAAATCATGACCTTGAGAAGAAGTATAGGTTAGGAATTGTCTCCAAAGAATTCTCAAAGAATTACTCATTATTGCTATCTAAGATAATTAGACGAGCCAAAACTAAATACTACGAAGATAAATTTACCCAAATAAAGAGCAACATTAAACAAACTTGGAGCACAATTTCACAAATATTGGGATCAAAGAAGTCTTTAAATAACAAACCGACTCTCCTGTCTAATAACGATGGTCAGCTTTCAGCCTCTGATTCTGCTATTGAGTTCAATAGGTTCTTCTCTTCCATTGGTTCATCCCTTGCAAATGATATTCCATCTTCCAGTACTGACATTAAGGACTATCTTACAGGTAACTATCCACAGTCTCTGTACCTAAAGCCTATTAATTCCGCTGACGTCAATGAGATAATCCTTTCCCTTAAAACCAAGTCTGGTGCCCTTGAGGAGTTACCAACTTTAATTTACAAAAAAGCCTCCAGATCTTTAGCCCCTGCTATTGCTTTGCTCTTCAACAAGTCACTTGAACTCCAAACCTTTCCAGATATTCTAAAAAAAGCGAGAGTAACGCCTGTCCACAAATGTGGTGATCTCACAGATGTTAACAACTACAGACCTATATCAATCCTGCCAAACTTGTCAAAAAATTTTGAAAAACTAATCTATAAGCAGCTTTACTCATATCTAGCCAAACTCAATATACTTAGCCCCTGCCAATATGGCTTCAGACCCAAAAAGAAGCACTAACGATGCACTTATTAGTATGCTTAACTCGATTCATACAGCTCTTGATAAAAATGAGTTCCCTGTTGGGTTATTTGTGGACCTGCGTAAAGCTTTTGATACTGTCAACCACCAAAACCTTCTTCTTAAATTACATCATTATGGAGTCAGAGGACACTCCCTACAATACCTCAAATCCTACCTTACTGACAGGCTCCAATATGTTTCTGTGAATAATACAATTTCTCCCACCCTACCCATCAACATTGGTGTTCCTCAGGGCAGCATACTTGGCCCTCTCCTCTTTCTCATCTACATTAATGACCTTCCAAATGCCTCCCAACACCTCAAACCAATTCTATTTGCTGACGACACAACCTTCATTTACTCCAGTCCTGACCCCCTTGCTCTAAATGCCACAGTAAATACTGAGCTAAATAAAGTCCATCTTTGGCTAACTGCCAACAAACTCACCCTTAACATTGACAAAACTTTCTATATTCTGTTTGGCAATAAATCCTCTAATCAAATAAATCTCAAAATAAACAATACCCAAATTTGTAAAAAATTAGATGGCAAATTCCTTGGCATTCTCATTGACCACAAGCTGAATTTCCAGGAATTTCCCTGTAACCTACCTTACCCTTCTATTGTCAACCAATGTCTGTTTTTTTTAAGAGCGCTGTTTGTCGACATAATTGTATTTGTGCTGCTTTTTCATCTATGTTTTCATTTCTTGTTTTCATTCTACTCATTATGCTCAATTAGTATTAAGCTTGTCATTTAAGTTTATTATGCCCGAAACGCTTTGCGTAATAGTGGCTTTAGGCATTGTATGTACTAGCTCTACCTATAAGTCAACCAATCTTTGTAAAAATTTATTGTATGTATGTACCTTACCTAAATAAACATTTTATTTTATTTTATTTTATTTTATTTTATTTTATTTTATTTTTATTTTTAAGTTCTCTACTTCTAAGACTTGTGCCATGACTTTTACGCGGAAACGGGTTGTTCTTCGTCCCTCCTTGTCACTTTATGGTCATCCTCTTGAATACAAAGATTCCGCGAAGCTTTTGGGGTTGTTCCTTGACACTCGTTTGTCTTGGTCTCCCCATATCTCTTACCTCCTTGTTGAGTGCTCTAAGGCCCTTACCCTCCTTCGGGTCTTGTCCCATACTTCTTGGGGGGCAGAGAGGCGCACTCTCCTTGCTTTACATTCCTCTCTCGTCCTGTCTAAGCTCGATTATGGTTGCCCTGCTTACTCGTCTGCTTCTCCTTCTACTCTTCGCCGTCTTGATGCTTTGCACCATACTGGGTTGCGCCTCAGTTCTGGTGCCTTTCGTTCGTCTCCCATCCTTAGCTTGTATGTTGGCACTGGCTTCCTGTCTCTCCAGGACCGCAGTGATCGCTACTGTCTTCGCTATCTTGCGCGGTCCTTGCAACATCCTTCCTCTCGCCTCTGTCGTGCTTTAACTTTTACCACTCCTGCGGTTCCTGTTCCTCTTCACCACCTCCCTCTTTCTGTCCGGTTATCTCGCCTACAGGATTCTCTTTCCGTTCGTATTTCTGATGTTTCTCCTCGTGTTGTTCCTTCTTTGCCCCCGTGGAGGGTCCCTCTTCCACGGTTTTGTACATCCTTGACCCGTATCACTAAAGCTTTTACCCCTCCTACGGTTCTAAAACGCCTTTTCCTCGAGCACTTTTCTTCTCACTCCCGCTCCGTTTCTGTCTTCACCGATGGGTCTAAGTCAGCGGACGGTGTTGGCTACTCTGTTGTTTTTCCTGATCGCACTTATATGTGTCGCTTACCTCCGGAGACTAGCATCTTTACAGCGGAACTTTATGCTATTCTCTATTCTCTTCGTCTCCTGCTTTCTCATTGTCAGTCTTCCTTTGTAGTTGTTCTTGACTCTCGTAGTGCCCTCATGGCTCTCGGGTCCTTTAATCCGGTTCATCCAGTAGTTGTCGAGATCCAGCATTGGCTGTTTCTTGTTCACAGTAAATTTAAGTCAGTTGAGTTTTGTTGGGTTCCCAGCCTTATTGGTGTGTCTTTAAATGAGTGTGCGGATGCTGCCGCCAAGGAAGCTGTCCGCTCTTGTCCCATCTCGAGTAAAGGCATTCCGTATTCCGACTTTTACCCGGTTATCCATTCCTCAGTCCTTACCCGTTGGCAGGCTTCTTGGTTGTCTGTTACTGGTAACAAGCTACGTACTCTTAAATGTTGTGTTTCCTCGTGGCCGTCCTCCTTCCACCATAACCGGCGGTGGGAAACAGCTCTGGCGAGGTTGTGTATTGGCCATACTCGCTTAACTCATGGTCACTTGATGGAGCGCCGCCCTGCTCCTTATTGTCCTAGTTGCATTGTCCCTCTTACGGTCGTGCATGTCCTTCTTGAATGTCCTGACTTCCAGGACGAGCGTGTGTCTTGCTTTCCGACCGCCCCTCGCGGTCACCTGTCCCTCGATAGAATTCTTGGTGACTCGGATACTTTTGATATCGTTCGCTTTATGCGTTTTTGTTCTCGTATTGGCATCCTTGGTGATATTTAGCGCCCTCTGATTATTTTGCGTATTTGATGGTGCTATATAGCCTTCCCGGTTTGGTGCCTTCTTTTGATAATTACTTACTTACTTACTTAGGCTACAAATGTTGAATAGCCTGGTCACTGAGTAGCCTGGTCACTGAGTAGCCTGGTCACTGAGTAGCCTGGTCACTGAGTAGCCTGGTCACTGATACTACTTCCCCAATGTATAGAAAACAGGTTATGAAAACACTGTAAATAAATATAAATATTTATTTCTAGTAAATTCGTATATATTGTACAGTGACTTTGTGTTCCTCTGTGGACCAAGTGTGTTGGTATGAGATGTTTACAGGCGTGACCATAACAATAATTATACTATACTGCAGCTTCAAGAGGCATAGATGAGCAAGGTGTAGATGAGGACAGTCTAGCCCATGGAACTACACAAACAGCTACACAAACTCAAAATTGGTCTGGGAGAACAACCCGTCCTCTTACAAATAACACTTTTGGCTCGTATGCGCGCTATGACCAAAAGTGGACGTCATTTGAAATGAAATCAGCTCACGAAAGTGACGTACTGTCCCGGTTACTGTTTGAGTCGTCCGGCTTACTCGAAAACGTTAGGAGAAGAAATTTCAATTAACGTTTTTCATAATGTGTTGAAACTTATGCGAATTTCCTGCCCGTCTAACCTATCAGAGGACCCTTAACTTACTGGTGTTGAAAAAAAAATCTCAAATTTATTTTAATTTTTTTTTTCATTTTCATATTACGTCCACTTTCGGCTATACGGGCAAACGGCCAAAAGCGATGTTTTTTAAGAGGACAGGTTGGGGAGAAACCCTGCTCTGTAGAGTTGGGCAAAATCCTACAAAGATAGAGTGGGATGCCCTTATGGAACTAAACAATAGGACGGACATAGTGATTAAAGTAACCGACAAAGGGGCGACAATGGCAGTATAGGGAACGGAGAACTACAGGCGGGAAGGCCTCCGCCAACTAGATGCTCCCACAAACCATCTGATACAATTCTAGGAGAGGCAGTGGGAAACGCACAAGGAAAGAAGTCGGAACTCGGTACTGACAGTATACGCCAACACAAACGGTACAGAGGGACTCCTCACAGCAGCGGCCAGGGATGCATTCATAACATTTTCACACGCAATACCACCACCATACGGCCTGCCAAAAATACATAAATCATTAAATCCAGATGCACACATAGTCAGGAAGGCCCATACTGAGTGGCTGTGGGGCGTCAACGTGGCCCGTAGATCTGATACACATGGCACTCTTCGCGCCCTTTTGGCCCTCTTGCTGGAACGCCTGAAGGATGTTATGGACTTTCTGGCCAGATCACAAAACCACAGGGAACCTATTCCATTAGGGGCAGACCTTCATCCTCTGGACAGGGTGTCCTTGTACCCCAGCATTCCCCAGAGAGGCACGGTAGATTGCGACCTTTTTCGACACTCAAGGGACAAATCCAAGCAGAACTGCAGGAGGTATCAGGCAGGAGACCACCACCTAGAGCCCTGCTAGAAGAATGTATATTACACATAATGAGAGACATGTTACTGCATTTCAATGGGAGGGCTTACAGGCAAATCACAAGCACTGCAGTAGACGGAAGCACCAGCATCTCAGTGGTGGAAACTTGCGTACAGAGAGTACGTGTTGGAAGAGCTCAGAGAACAGCACGCCCCCACAACCCCTCTACTACCCCACAACCACTGTATCTACTGCAGATACAGCGATGACGTTTTTGGCATGACAGTGAGGCAGGTGAACAAGACCTTCAGAATTTTTTGACTCTTTTTAATGGAGTTCGTGGGAATTTTAATTTTACATTAGAAAGCAGTGAAACGGAGCTGGCCTTCTTAAACACATATGTGTATCTAGATAACAACAATAGGGTGCGGATGGGGATCCGTATAAAAGTTCCAAGCTACATTCATGCCACTCACCATCATTCAAACACTCCCTACTGTACTCACTGGCAATAAGGTTAAAAAGAACAGCGAGCGAGGGTAACAGACTTGAGAAGGTGCTAAATGATCTCTCGAGTTTCTTTTCTAACGAAGATATCCGGACAGGATTCTCAGGAATGCAGAAAGGAAACTGGCATTAACGGAATGACAATCAGTAATTCATACAAATAATAAATGTAACAACATGATAGAGTGATAATACCAACATTGTACGCACCCACTTCGGCAGGGCCGATACGAAGGGAACTAAACATTCCATGAGAATGGATCAACAGGATATATGCAGAACACACAGCGCGGGTCTCCTTCTCATACAAACGGCGAAAAGGACAATTTTCAGCTTACATACCGGTGAGTTCACAATTCTCTATATCCAAAAGTGATAGGCCTAAGGACGAATAAAATAATTACTTTCCCTAGGCAGCTATAAAGGTGCCATTTGTGTATCGGGAATTAGCTCAACGTGGTTGATACGTCTCGGTCTTAAACAGCACTCTGAAAAGGTCTTGGATTGTGTACTGTGGCAGTCGCTCGCCGGAAGTCTCTCCTTTTGAGTTCCCTAGAATCAAATAGTAAGGATATTATTCTCTGATTGATGTCCTATTTGATGTAATGATCATGAGAGCATTAATAAGTTTTCCAAGCACACAGGAGTAGCAAGCCAACGTCGACCAGGAGTAGCAGGCCAACGTCGACCAGGAGTAGTAAGCCAACGTCGACCAGGAGTGCACACACGTGATGTCAAAGTTTGTTGAACCTGCAGAGAGATCCACGCGACTACTCTAGAGGTTGGTGAAATGGCACGCCATGATGATGGTTATTTCTTAAAATGATGGGACTGCACGATGTATATACAGATGAAAGAGTACAGCACTTCCTTCCACCCTGGCAGATAGTACCTTTTGACATCCTGACCCCTGCATACCCCACCAAGAAACTAATCACAAACAACCCTTATGCTCAGCTTGCTGCCAAATTAAACACCATAGAACACATTCACAATATACAAGCTGAAAACAACATAGTACAGACCATATACACTGACGGATTACTCAATACAGCTACAGGGAGGGCAGGAAGTGCTGTTATTGCTCATCAGCCCGATGGCAGCGCAATTCAAAGGAATATCTGAATTAGTAACTGGGCATCCACAATGCAAGCCGAGTTGGTAGCAATACTGGTAGCACTCGAAATTATTGACAATACTGAAGTAGACAGCTTAATTATTTCCGACTCCCTTTCCTCACTACGAGCAATAAACAGTTTGCAATCAAGTAATAACGTGCTTGTCTTGGAAGCTAGACGTAGATATATAAGAATACTGAGCAAGAGGGTATATATAAAAATGTTGTGGATTCCTTCTCACATTGGCCTGCAGGAACATGACAAAGTTGATGCCCTTGCTAAGGCTGCAGTAAATAAAGACAGTATTGAACGGAATCTTGAGTTATCAAATAGGTCCCTTAAAAGTGTCATTAGACAAGAACTCCTGGATGGATTTGAAGAAAGTAGAACTGTGCAAACTGGAACTAGCAGGTCCATCGTTCATCACAATGAAATGTGTGAAGTAAAACATGTGTATGGGGCAAGTAACAAAGTCAGTAGACTAACAGATGTTGTCACAGCTCGTATAAGACTTGGATACAAGTATCTCTGGCAGTTCGGCTTGTATAGGGATCTAGATGAAGTCAAGTCAAGGAGTAAAGTGTGTGGACAAAGACAGGGACACACACTCGAACACTATATCTTGGATTGTAGTAAAATTGAGCCATTTAGAGATAAATCTAAGCTCACTCTGTATGATATGGCAACCTATCTTATTACCATGGATAAATTTCCTGAAATCCTTACACTGTATCCATATTTTGCTTCCAGTAGATAAACGATATATGAGATGAAGAAACAAGTAGTGTATTGTGAAGACTAATAATAAACAGAAGCTACCCTATGACTATCTCCATTGGTCAAACTATTATGTATTAGCGATAAGACCTACCATTAATGTATAATGACTTACTGTAAATGTATAGCTCTTGAAATAGCACTTTCTCTGTAACTAGCTGACATTGTAACAAAGAATCAAAATCTTAGTAATACTACGAAGTTGACTCCCATGACTGGTCTTCATTGTGGGTACTTTAAAACTGGTGTGGAACGAGCTGAAGGTAGTTAACTATCTTGCAGTCCATAATAAACAAGAGGATCCAGGCTGGAGGGACACAGTGCCTCCTAGCCTCTGTGAAATTGTAATTTGTGTTTACCCCGTGCAACAATATTACACATGTATAGTTACCATGATACATGCACACCAAACCTACCTCATAGATGTGTCATCACACATGCATATTGTGAATACTTTTTGGCTCTCAATTCGCTTCTAGACATGAAAGAAGTCCGAGGCCAAGTGAGTCAACAAGCTCCTTGAGGCGATCTTCATCCTCCTGGGGAAGCGAGTCCTTGGTATAGACAGAAAGGCCATCAGTGGTGATGCCCTTCTGGTGGAGGCTTCGTGCTAGGCTCTCCACACCAACACCTGCAGACGGGAGAGCATAATGAGGCACACACCTGAGACATACAAGAGTTGTTACATTCTTGTACAGCCACTAGTACGCGTAGCGTTTCGGGGAGGTCCAACGATCCTCGCCGCGAAGAATCGTTGTTACAACCAAGTACACATTTTACTGTTGAGTTAAACAGAGGCTACAGTTAAGGATTTGCGCCCCAGTAAATCCTCCCCGGCCAGGATACGAACCCATGACAAAGCACTCGCGGAACGCCAGACGAGTGTCTTACCACTACAACACGGAGACTGGTAGATCTGACAAACTAGTTAGACCTGACTAACTCACACAGCAAACTTTAAAATCAGCGAAATATAATTTGCTCAACTATCACGTGAGACTTAACAGCCCCCTAGGCTATTCTTGAAGCATTACAACAAAATAAACTAATGCAATATAAAGACACTGAAGGTTTTAGCGTCAACTCTGAGGAATTCTAGGCTTCCACACACTCAAGATAACCAAGTTATTAAGAATATACTTACTAGTGAGGTGAGTATCAGCGAAATCAATTTCAAAATAGAACCCTTTACTGGATTCGGGACACAGTTGACGAGCCAAGTCGCAGCACCAATCGATGTCAGGGCTGTCATCTGTGAGGCAGCGAATTACTGACAGACGTAGATAGAGGAGTGGATATGGCAGTCTGGCCAGGGTGGCTGGGTCCATGATGTCGCCCGTGGCATCTAGTATAATATCTGTAGGTGCACATTTGCATGTTATATTGGTCAATTCAAAATCAAAACAAAACCTTCAGACACACTAAGATGTATCTTCTGTTCTCATTGGTGGACATGATAAACACTGGGATGTATCTCCTACTCTGATTGGTGGACATAATAAACACTGGGATGTATCTCCTGCTCTCATTAGTGGACATGATAAACACTGGGATGTATCTCCTGCTCTCATTGGTGGACGTGATAAACACTGGGATGTATCTCCTGCTCTCATTAGTGGACATGATAAACACTGGGATGTATCTCCTGCTCTCATTGGTGGACATGATAAACACTGGGATGTATCTCCTGCTCTCATTAGTGGACATGATAAACACTGGGATGTATCTCCTGCTCTCATTGGTGGACGTGATAAACACTGGGATGTATCTCCTGCTCTCATTAGTGGACATGATAAACACTGGGATGTATCTCCTGCTCTCATTGGTGGACATGATAAACACTGGGATGTATCTCCTGCTCTCATTGGTGGACATGATAAACACTGGGATGTATCTCCTGCTCTCATTGGTGGACATGATAACACTGGGATGTATCTCCTGCTCTCATTGGTGGACGTGATAAACACTGGGATGTATCTCCTGCTCTCATTGGTGGACGTGATAAACACTGGGATGTATCTCCTGCTCTCATTGGTGGACGTGATAAACACTGGGATGTATCTCCTGCTCTCATTGGTGGACGTGATAAACACTGGGATGTATCTCCTGCTCTCATTGGTGGACGTGATAAACACTGCGATGTATCTCCTGCTCTCATTGGTGGGAGAGAGTAAACAATGAAGGCACAATAAGACAGTCCATCCTCCCGCTTACACAACATTTAATAACCATATAGTCTGTGCCATATAGTAACCATATTTTGTTGGGTTTGCCTGTGCTTGTGTGTTGGTAGCCCTCCTTGGGATCGAGCACTCCACAGCTGTTGACCTGGGTGAACTAAACGTCTTGGTGGCGAAGCGTTTGGGTGCTCTGTACCTTATTCACCATGGGCCTCCTTCCTCATCTTTTCGTGTGTTTCTCCCAGCCCTTCCATCACTCCTTGAGTGCGTGGGGCATTTTGAGGCTGTCACGGACCATGTTTGTTTGCTATGGGGGTTTCCCCAGATCCTGAATTTACCTGAGGGCCACTAATACTAGTGGCCTCGATGAGGACAGGAAGCCGGGGGTTTGTCAAAGGTCCCCCCATTTGCCCTGATGATCTTTTGCAGCTGTATTTTAAAATTCAGCAGGATTTTGGCGTTTATGGCTTCGGCGGGTAGGTGGTTCCACAGGTTTACAACACTATGATATGGGTGAAAAAGCATCTCCTGTTTTCTGTCCAACATTGTGGTTTATTGAGCTTGAATCAGTTGCACCAGACACGTTGCTCGGTGCCTAGTGCTTGTTCCTAGGCAATCCAATGGTTTCTTGTCATGACCTATCTCCTGTGATACGGTTTTGTTTTCTTGTTGTGTGTGGGTGAGTTAGGTCGGAGAGCCTGGGACCTGATGCTGTGTCCTAGGTTCTAGGGATCTGTCAACCCCAGGACCTGATGCTGTGTCTCAGGTTCTAGGGTTCTGTCAACCCCAGGACCTGATGCTGTGTCCCAGGTTCTAGGGTTCTGTCAACCCTAGGACCTGATGCTGTGTCTCAGGTTCTAGGGTTCTGTCAACCCCAGGACCTGATGCTGTGTCTCAGGTTCTAGGGTTCTGTCAACCCCAGGACCTGATGCTGTGTCCCAGGTTCTAGGGTTCTGTCAACCCTAGGACCTGATGCTGTGTCTCAGGTTCTAGGGTTCTGTCAACCCCAGGACCTGATGCTGTGTCCCAGGTTCTAGGGTTCTGTCAACCCTAGGACCTGATGCTGTGTCTCAGGTTCTAGGGTTCTGTCAACCCCAGGACCTGATGCTGTGTCCCAGGTTCTAGAGTTCTGTCAACCCTGGGACCTGATCCTACCCAATCCCCCAATATGTGTTCCTAAGCCATACAACTGCACCACTGTAATCACTCCTTTCACCTTATATCGTGGTTGTAATTTTGAACGCAAATTTTACTATAATGTATCTATTAATAACCTCAAATTTTACTACAATGCACATATAAATTTTCTTCAAATTTTCTTACAATGTACCTGTTAATAATATTCTTCAAATTTTGCTAGAAATTACCTACTTAAAATTATCTGTTAGATTAAGGACCTGTCCAAAATGCTATGCATGTTAGTAGCTTTACAAGGATGTAACAACGTCAATGCTATGTACTCTCATAAACCCAATGTATCTTGTATATAAATAAATAAATATATCAAAGTAAAGTTTACCATCCTTATAAACAATATTTGGCCTTAGTAAATGTGTAGGTATATATATATATATAACCTAAGTAAAGAAATACATACTGTTCTTATTGCTAGTAAGTCATGCACAGTCATGCACAGAAGTAGAGAGAATAAATGATGATGACAATACTCACAAATGTTATTGATGTGTGGAAGATGTGGCATGTGATCTAGAAGGATGGGCAGCTTCTGTAGAGTGACACGCAGGTATAGACTGACTATGCTGTCTGGCAAGCTGGGAATGGCTTTCTCAGACAGGTGGCCAGCAAACTCCTGCAAGATACATTCGCTTCCCGGCGCTGTCAAAGTTTCCAAATATACGTCTGAGAATTCGTCATTTTCATTGTGGTGGTAAAAGAGAAATAATGATAGAATGATCTTCCTTTTAACTAGCACTGACATAAGAGGACTGATCTGGCTGAGTTGTGGTTTACTGTTGATGACAATAGAAAGACTCCTAGGTTTAAGGGTCATCTTGTTAAGAACAAGTGGCAGGACGTCACATGAATTAGCATTTTTTATATCCCAGTGCTTTTGGTCAGACAGCTCCTTGACGACGGCTTCGATGATGTGCTCATTCATGTGGGACTCGACTATATGCTTTAACACCTCATCTTCGGGTTTTGCCATGTCAGTTACCTGAGAGGCAAACTTGTGTTCCAATTTACGGGCAATCATTACACCTGTAATATTGATTAAGACGTTCTGGTATTTGGCATGATTACTAATTACCCCATCATGCGTCTTGCCTTCTCCCTCTAACATAACATCATGTAATAGGTTTGGTTTCCTCCATCCATCTATGTAATGGCTACGCGCTGGTTGGCCGCCTCTCTCCTTGTCTGCCTTCAGCAACTGCGCAAGCAGGGCCTTGCTGGCACAGTACTCCTGGTACCTGGAGTGAAAGTAACCATAAACCCACACCAGTTTGAGACCTCGACGAGAACTGGTTCTTGTAAAGTAGTTGGACAAGACCTCCTCGTGTGGGAGCTTCAGGGCTTTACATTTCAACTTAATCTCTTTTACCGTGTCCGGCTGGAGATCAAACTCCTTCCTCACGATCCCTCGTAAACTGATCTCTTCAAAGAATAACAAGAACTCGTCACATTTGTCTTCGGGGTCTTCCACTTGTTTGATCTTGAGTCTGGATATTAGCTTGTCGGTTATGAAGTTGTGGATCTGTTCGTAGACTTCGGTGCTCGTGGTGAGCTTCTTAAAATCTTCTGGAGTCTCGACGCACAGGAGCGCCAGCAAGGTCAAGGTGAGTGGTGTGTTGAGGTAATCTCCAAGTAACTCACTCATCTTCTCCAGCCTCTGTGTAAACCTGTCTTCGGTGGCTTTTTGCTTGCTCTTGTCAGTCTCCAGTGCATTGATGATTCTGTTGACGTATTCCAAGCGAAGTTGTGGACTTATGCCCAAGACGAGTATGTTGTAGCGAGTTTTGTTGGACGGGATGAGCAGTGAGAGGTCTTGATCCCAGCCTGGACGTGTAGTTATCACAAGCTTCACATTCGTGCCAGGGAGAGGCAACAGCTCCTTCAGCAACTTTTCTGAGTTCTCATTGACCTCGTCGTAGCCGTCAATTAAGACTAATATGTTTAAGCTCAATATTATCTCCTTAAACATCTGGAAGTCAACATCTGAGTGGAGCAATGTTTGAGGCAGCAAATTGTTGATGAGATCATCGATAGTATTAAGATGTCTGTCCCTGCACAATACATAGAAAACAAGGTCCGCAGTGTCGAGGTGATGTATGGCCAAAGGGTCCCTTACCCACTTCTCAAGGATGAGCTTGAGTAAAGTTGTCTTGCCCATACCACCTTCCCCCGTCAGGAGGACACACTGAGGCAGTCTTCCGTCCTCTCGTGTGATAGTCAAGAGGTCTTCATATTTGATGTCCTGAACCTTGGGTGTGTGGGAAGGTCGTACACCTATTGCGGAGTCTTGAACAAGCTGCAGTCTTGTAAAGGTGTCACTTGGGTCGTGTTTAATGTTGAGCAGGAGCCAGGGTGCGGGCTCAATCTGGTACAGCTGTCGGTACCCATCAGTTAGCTCCTGCTTGCTGTTCTGCTTAACCTCTTCTATTATTTGTGCTTTGAAGAGTTTAATCTCCTTGTGAAGCTGATCCAGGTGTGTGTTATCCGCGGGATCCAGTGGTTCTCTGATCTTTTCTCGCAGTCCTTCAATATACTCGGTGACATCCTTGATCACCTGGTCCACTTCCTGGCTGTCTCTCCCACCCCGGGCGCCGGCCACTCTCAACATCTCCTTCAGTAAGTCATTAAGCTCAGTTAGCGTTGTCTTCAGCTCGTGCTATGTCATCTTCACGTGTTCATGTGCCAACGTGTTTCGGTGTTGTTTCAACTTATAAATGAGGTGTTCGAGTGATGGCCCGAGAGTGATCCACGTGGGGTCATCAGCATCTGCCAGTCCACACACGCGTTGCAATAAGCTGTATAATAAGGTGATATCAAATGTATTTACAGTAGTGACGTCGATGGAATTGTCGAGGCTATCCCGTTGGTGAGCATTGAAGGCCTTCTTGTAGTCGGCATTAGTGAACCCAGGGGTCTGAGTGATGTAGGAATTTATTGGGTAGCTTCCCTGGTACAACCACACAAACACACTACCTAGTGCATCTCGTCCGGCCTTAGTCACAGCTAGCTCATACCGTAATCTGTTGAGATCTTCCTCTTGGACTACTGCGGCTTGCGTCAGGGCGGCCATGTTGGATTTTATAATTTGCTCAGAACAGCTCTCGGTGAACCCTCGCTAGAATTTTGTTATTTGCAAAGTGAAATGTTGTCCAATAGCTTTACAAATGACCAGATAGTATTTAATGAGTTTCATTGTTTTGAAACAGAATAAATTTGTAAAAATTTCACAAATCTCAAAACTTTATCCAATAAATATATATATCAATGATTTCCTCATGTGCCGTGAATACCATACTTAAGGAAAGACATTTCATTAGGTGTGTGAAGACCCCGGTGGCTTCTGTTGCCTCCTGTTGTGGGGCTTTCTGATAAGTAGACTTATCTCTTCACATTGATACTTAAAACATATTTAGCTGTTCACTGTAAATATGGTCCAGTGTCATAACAGAACCCTCCAGAGCATGAAGAAAAATTTACATGTAACGAGAGAGAACTTTGTGTCGTACGAGCACATATATGTTGTCTTTCTTTTCTATAAGATCTTATTTCCTTTCTGTAAGATCTTATTTCCTTTCTATAAGATCTTATTTCCTTTCTATAAGATCATATTTCCTTTCTGTAAGATCTTATTTCCTTTCTGTAAGATCTTATTTCCTTTCTGTAAGATCTTATTTCCTTTCTATAAGATCTTATTTCCTTTCTATAAGATCATATTTCCTTTCTGTAAGATCTTATTTCCTTTCAGTAAGATCTTATTTCCTTTCTGTTAAATCTTATTTCCTTTCTGTAAGATCTTATTTCCTTTCTGTAAGATCTTATTTCTTTCTATAAGATGTTATTTCCTTTCTGTAAGATCTTATTTCCTTTCTGTAAGATCTTATTTCCTTTCTGTAAGATCTTATTTCCTTTCTGTAAGATCTTATTTCTTTCTATAAGATGTTATTTCCTTTCTATAAGATCTTATTTCCTTTCTGTAAGATCTTATTTCCTTTCTGTAAGATCTTATTTCCTTTCTGTAAGATCTTATTTCCTTTCTGTAAGATCTTATTTCCTTTCTGTAAGATCTTATTTCTTTCTATAAGATGTTATTTCCTTTCTATAAGATGTTATTTCCTTTCTATAAGATCTTATTTCCTTTCTATAAGATGTTATTTCCTTTCTATAAGATCTTATTTCCTTTCTGTAAGATCTTATTTCCTTTCTATTAGATCTTATTTTATTATTATATTTATGCAGATTGCTGAATTATTATGTTCCATAACTTACACTTCCTCTTGTTTCAAAACAAGTTACTTGATAATATAATATTTCTCGGTTGGTCACTTGCCTTTTCTCCTCCAAACGTGTGTTGAACAGAATCTACATCTGCCTTAAGAAAGTCCATCGGATTCCTGACATATTCTGGAAATAAATTTAAAAGTTAAAAAAACTGTCTCTCCCACCCCGGGTTCGGGATCGATCCCCGGCGATGGCGAAAACATAGGCAGAGTTTCTTTCACCCTAATGCCACTGTTCACCTAACAATAAATAGGTACCTGGGAGTTAGACAGCTGATATGGGCTACTTCCTGTGTGTGTGAACAAATCAGTTGATTGATTGACAGTTGAGAGGCGGGCCGAAAGAGCCAGAGCTCAACCCCCGCAAGCACAACTAGGTGAATACAACTAGTAACACCTGTGGCACCAATGCTCATTTCCTTTAATACTTTGACAAAAAAAAAGTAATAAAAATATTTTACTCATCGTACTCTGGTCATAAAGAGTGACAACATAAATTCAAACCCAGCCGTTATCCTCTAAAAGCCCTGCCCCCTTTCTCAAAGCGAATGGGACACCGCCTGGCTCCCGCCCGGCCCACCACCCACTAATGGGGACTATTTTATTACTTTCTTTCATCAATTATAAGAGACATAGAGATGGATAGGAAAGAAGAGACAGAAAGACAAGTGAAGTTTATTTTACTTCTGAACTTAACAGAAGAGAATATAAACAACGTTTACTTCTTATCTTCATGTTGTAGATGTAAACAAACTTTTACTTGCCATCTTTTATTTTTTGATATATACAAGCGTTGGTACATTGTCGTACAGCCACTAGTACACGTAATAAGTACATTCCTGACTGTATAGTACATAATTACGCTTATTGTGCTGTTACATTTACCTCCCCATATATCCTCTTCATTTTCTGTTAATACACTCAAAATTTTTAGGTTTAAGTTTTAGTGTTCAATGCTATATAAACAAAGTTTTGAATATAAAGAATTTCTTTTTCAGTTTTATTAAAGAATAGAGATTTTATACAAATTTTGAAAATATCCTGAGTTACTTTATAATTTATTGAAAGCTTTTAGTTTTGTTTTATTAGTTTTAATAAATAAATAAATATGTTTATTCAGGTAAGGTACATACATACAAGTGATGTTACATTAATGGATTGATATATAGATAGAGCTAGTACATACAATGCCTAAAGCCACTATTACGCAATGCGTTTCGGGCAAGAAAAACATTAATATCTAGAACTTAATACTAATTGAGCATAAAGAATAAAAAGTGTTGAAAACAAATTCAAATAAAGATAAAAAAAAGGGGGAACATGACTGAAAAAGCAGCACAAATACAATAGGTTGACAAACAGTGTTGATTAAAAAAAAAAAAAAATAATAATAATAAAATAAAATAACAGACATGGGTTGACAATAAAGGAGTGAGGTGGGTTACAGGGAATTTATTAGGTATTGTTTAGTTTTTATCTTAAACTGGTTGAGAGAGGTACAGTCTTTAACATGGTTGGGAAGGTCATTCCACATTCTGGGTCCCTTGATTTGTAGAGCATTTCTAGTTTGATTAAGTCGTACTCTAGGAATATCAAAACTGTATTTATTTCTGGTGTGGTGCTCATGGGTTCTGTTACAACCTTCAATGAAGCTTTTGAGGTCAGGATTGGCATTACAGTTCAGCGTTTTATATATGTATAATACACAAGAGAGAATGTGCAGTGACTTAATATCTAACATATTCAGAGATTTGAGTAAGGGTACCGAGTGATGTCTGATGTTTTATAAAATTGTAATATCAAAATAGCTGTTGGTTAAGTACTAATTGTAATTAAGAAGCAATAAATGCTATTTACATGCTTGTCCTCCTACACTGTTCTGGAAACTGCAACATATTGGAGGAGTGACAGGCAAGCTACTAACATGGATGAAAAATTTCCTAACTGACAGAAAAATGAGGGCCGTAATCAGAGGCAAGGTATCTGATTGGAGGAATGTCACGAGTGGAGTACCACAGGGTTCAGTTCTTGCACCAGTGATGTTTATTGTCTACATAAACGATCTACCAGTTGGAATACAGAATTATATGAACATGTTTGCTGATGATGCTAAGATAATAGGGAAGATAAGAGACCTAGAAGATTGTCATGCTCTTCAAGAAGACCTGGACAAATAAACAAAATAAATAAATAAAATAAAATAAAATAAAATGTTTATTTAGGTAAGGTACATACATACAAGAGATTTTACAAAGAATGATGGATTTATTGATAGGGCTAGTACATACAATGCCTAAAGCAACTATTACGCAAAGCGTTTCGGGCATGAAAAACTTAAATGACATAAAGAATAAAATGAGTTCAGAACAAATAAAAAAAAGACATAAAAGGTGGGGAACATGGCTGAAAAGCAGCACAAATACAATTAGGTCGACAAACAGTGTCATTAAAAAAAAAAAAAACAGACATTGGTTGACAATAGAGGGGTAAGGTCGGTTACAGGGAATTTATTAGGTATAGCTTCGTTTTTATCTTAAACTGGTTGAGAGAGGTACAGTCTTTAACATGGTTGGGAAGGTCATTCCACATTCTGGGTCCCTTGATTTGTAGAGCATTTCTCGTTTGATTAAGTCGTACTCTTGGAATATCAAAACTGTATTTATTTCTGGTGTGGTGCTCATGGGTTCTGTTACAACCTTCTATGAAGCTTTTGAGGTCAGGATTGGCATTACAGTTCAGCCTTTTTTATATGTATAATACACATGAGAGAATGTGCAGTGACTTTATATCTAACATATTCAGAGATTTGAGTAGGGGTACCGAGTGATGTCTGGGGCCAGAGTTGGATATTGTCCTAATAGCAGCTTTGTGTTGAGTAGAGGACGTAAATGATTTTGGGTTACCTTGAGATGCTTCCGGGGCTTAGCGTCCCCGCGGCCCGGTCGTTGACCAGGCCTTCTGGTGGCCGGACTGATCAACCAGGCTGTTGGACGCGGCTGCTCGCATCCTAACGTATGAGTCACAGCCTGGTTGATCAGGTATCCTTTGGAGGTGCTTATCCAGTTCTCTCTTGAACACTGTGAGGGGTTTGCCAATTATGCCCCTTATGTGTAGTGGAAGCGTGTTGAACAGTCTCGGACCTCTGATGTTGATAGAGTTCTCTCTCAGAGTACCTGTTGCACCTCTGTTTTTCAACGGGGGTATTCTGCACATCCTGCCATGTCTTCTGGTCTCATGTGGTGTTATTTCTGTGTGCAGGTTTGGGACCAGCCCCTCTAATATTTTCCACGTGTAAATTATTATGTACCTCTCCCACCTGCGCTCAAGGGAGTACAGTTTTAGGCTCTTTAGTCGGTCCCAATAGTTTAGATGTTTTACTGAGTTGATTCTAGCAGTAAAGGATCTCTGCACGCTCTCCAGGTCAGCAATTTCTCCAGCCTTGAAAGGTGCTGTCATTGTGCAGCAGTACTCCACTCTAGAGAGCACAAGCGTTTTGAAAAGTATCATCATCGGTATAGCATCTCTAGTGTGAAAAGTTCTTGTTATCCAACCTGTCATTTTTCTTGCAGTTGTGACGGCTACTTTATTGTGTTCTTTAAAGGTAAGATCTTCCGACATGAGTACACCCAGATCCTTTACATTGCCTTTTCGTTCTATGTTATGATTTGCCTGAGTTTTGTACGTCGTTTCCGTTTTATATTTTCATTTTTTCCATAGCACATGAGCTGGAACTTATCTTCGTTAAACACCATATTATTTTCTGTAGCCCATAGAAAGACCTGATCTACATCTGACTGGAGGTTCGCCGTGTCCTCTATGTTGCCTACTCTCATGAAGATCCTAGTGTCATCTGCAAAGGATGATACAGTGCTATAGGTTGTGTTCTTGTCTATGTCCAATATGAGGATGAGAAAAAGTACTGGAGCAAGCACAGTGCCCTGGGGGACTGAGCTCTTCACGGTTGATGGGCTGGATTTTATTTTGTTGACTATTACACATTGGGTTCTGTTGGTCAGGAAATTGTAGATCCATCTGCCTATTTTTCCGGTAATTCCTTTTGAACGCATTTTATGTGCAATAACACCATGGTCACATTTATCAAAAGCTATTGTGAAATCTGTGTAAATTACATCAGCGTTTTGTTTGTCTTTCATAGCATCTAATGCCATATCATAGTGGTCCAGCAACTGCGACAGGCAAGAGCGCCCTGTTCTGAAACCATGTTGCCCGGGGTTATGGAGATGCTGTGATTCCATGTATTTTGTGATCTTACTTCTTAGCACTCTCTCAAAAATTTGTATGATATGCGATGTTAGTGCTATCGGTCTGTAATTTTTTGCCTCTGCCTTATTTCCTCCTTTATGAAGTGGTGCTATCTCTGCTGTTTTTAGTATATCAGGAATAACGCCAGTATCTAGGCTTTGTCTCCACAGAATGTGGAGGGCCTGCGATAGTGTTTTTTTACAGTTCTTTATGAATATGGAGTTCCAAGAATCCGGGCCTGGTGCAGAGTGCATAGGCATACTGTTTATGGCTTCTTCAAAATCCAGTGGGGATAGGGTGACGTCTGATATATGATTTGATGTTGGTATCATATCCATGAAAAATTCATTTGGGTTATCAATCTTTAGTGTGTTTAATGGCTCGCTGAAAACAGAGTCCTACTGCTTCCTCAGTAGCTCGCTCATTTCTTTGTTGTCATCGGTGAAAGTTCCATCTCCCTTTCGCAGGGGCCCGATACTAGATGTGGTTTTTGATCTTGATTTTGCATAAGAGAAAAAATATTTCGGATTCCTCTCTGGAATCATTCACTGATGGCCTTTTGCTCTCTTTGCCTCTCCTGGGTTTTGTATGATTCTTGTAGCTTCCGTTCAATTGTTTCTATTTCTCTACCTAACCTTCTTCGCCGTTCTTGAGATAGGGTGCGACTCTCAAGTTGTTCCGCGATTCGTTTTCTTCGCCTATATAGGGAACGACGTTCCCATTCCAATCTGCATCTCTTCCTCTCTTTTCTCAGAGGTATGCGGTTTGAACATATTTCTAGTGCTACTGAGCTTATTTTTTCCAGGCACTGGTTCAGGCTTGCATTTTCTAGCTGTTCTTCCCAGTTTATTTCTGTGAAGTCCTGGTTTATTTGCTCCCAGTTTATCTGTTTATTATTGAAGTTGAATTTGCTGAAATCTCCTCCACCAGGAATCTGGACTGGTTTTGAAGGTCTATATACTCCCCATGCATGGTTGTCATAACTTCAATGAAGTTGTGATCTGAGTAACAGGTATTTGTAATCATTATGTTCCTGATCAACTCATCATTATTAGTGAAAATGAGGTCCAGCGTGTTCTCCTTCCTAGTTGGTTATACTATTTGCTGGTTTAAGGCAAACCTGTCGCACATCCGTAGCAGGTCATTTGCATGTGCCTGTTCATTTAGGCTACTTCCTGGTATTCTTTCTGATATTACTGTATTAGCCAGGTGCTTCCATTTCAGGTGCCGTAGGTTGAAGTCCCCAAGCAGGATGATGTTCGGAGCTGGATTTGTGAGGTTTTCCAAGCAGTATTCTATTTTCATTAGTTGGTCTTTAAACTGCTGAGGATTTGCCTCCGGTGACTTATATACAAGGACAATAACTACATTTAAAATCTCTATTTTGATTATCAGCACTTCCACCATATCATTTGAGGTGTTTAGCAGCTCAGTACAGATGAGTGTGTCTTTGATGTAGAGGCTGATCCCACCCTGAAGCCGGTGTTTCATATCACATCTGAAAAGATTGTACTCTGAGATCCATATTTCACCATCATGGTAGTCCTTTGTGTGGGTTTCTGTTAGGGCTGCAAACACTGCATTTGCCTCATGAAGGAGACCATCTATAAAGTGAACTTTGTTGGATTTGCGTGTTTTTATACCCTGGATGTTGGCAAATATAAATGATGTTATCGTGTTAGTGGAAGTGCTGGAAGCCTTACTTGGTGTTAATATCTGAGGCTCTGGTAAGGAGGACACTGTGTTTGCGTCCAGGGTGTGTTGTTTTGGAAGTGATTCGTCCAGTTTTGGTAGTAGGACGGGTGTTGTCTGGTGTAGTATCTGTGTTCTTGTTGATAATTTGTATTCCAGTCTTGTGGGTATCTCCGTTCCCCTCTGTAATCCTGTAGTGGTTCCATCTGACTGTTCCTCTCTCTTATATTTACTACTCTGTTTCTGCCTTCCTGTAAAAAATATCCAGTAGTGTCATATTGATCTTCCCGTCTATAACGCTGTGTACCTCTCACGTGGAATTCCGGACACTGAAGATTGTAGCATTTTTTGTCCCTAAATGAAAATTGACATAATTTAGGGTGGAAGTATCTACACCCTGTTCCAAAACGGCATGTACCCCTCGCCAACATGTTCCTGCATTTTCGAGGATGCAGAAAATGGCATTTTGCTCCTAATTTTCCATATTTGCATATTCCTTTAGCGTAGAATTTGCAAATGTGTTCCGGTTTTGCGTTTTTCAAGGTATTTATATCTGTGACTGTCTTGTCTACCTCTTTATTGGAGCCATCTCCGTTTTTCGTCCCAATTCCTTCATCTATGCACTCTGTCTCCCTATTGCTCTCATCGTTTATATTATCTGGCTCTGCAATATTGCTGTTATTTTGTACCACAATAGTCTCCTCCTCCACACTACTGCTGCGGTTCTCTAAACTATCTGTTCCTGAGTTTTGGTCGTTATCCAATGTTGACTTTTCCCAGTCCGCATATATCACTGGTAGCTTGTCTGTGAATGATAATCTCTGTGACTCGGGAATGTTTTTCATCAGTTTAGTTATGTTCTCTAACATTAATCTGTCATCTTTGCAAACCCAGTAAATTCCTTGCCTTTTTATGCATCCTGGAGATAATTCTGTACAGCCCAGGTGAAATCTTATGTTACAGATGCAGCACGTTACGCCTGCATTACGTCTTCCCAGTACTCCCGAACACTCGCCACACCTCTCCATTGTCTGGTGTATTGTGTTGTATTTGAGATTCATTGTATGGATCACTTGTTGATGTCAGTCCTTTTAACTCTTTATAAAATTATATGTATATATATTTATATGTTTAATATTTATAATATTATATGTATACCGTATATTTGCAATATTATGTATGTTATTTTGTTCAAACTTTATGGCAGGTACTTAGCGTAGGGTAGCGAAGCTGTTCCCCGGTCAGTACAGGTGACCTCTTGTTGTCCCAGGTTGATGTCACCAGTTTCCAGTTACCCGATTTATAACCACTAACGCCGCCTCTTGCCACTATTCTATATTTCTAGTATTCTATATTTATAATATTCTATGCACGATTTTCCTTCACTTCCAACTTATATGTTTTGTGATACCCGTTCCACATCACTGTTCCACATCACTATTTTTTTTTTCCTAACACACGCATGTACACAAAGC
This sequence comes from Procambarus clarkii, assembly GCF_040958095.1. Taxonomy (NCBI): domain Eukaryota; kingdom Metazoa; phylum Arthropoda; class Malacostraca; order Decapoda; family Cambaridae; genus Procambarus; species Procambarus clarkii. The sequence goes on from NC_091186.1 coordinate 22,335,266, forward strand.
CTCGTTCACTGGCTCACACGTGGTCTCCCGTTTATTCTCTATTTAACACAAAGTTCTATTGTTAATGACTATTTTCAATTTTCCAGCGGGTCACTATGCACTTTGTTATGTCTATAATCAGTAATCCATGGCAGTAGTCCTAAGAATCCCGGTTAATGTCACAATTTTAACGGAGCGCGCATGGTACGTCTTCCCCCTCCCTCGACCTAATGTCTAATCTCTAGTAGTAGAACCCCAAGCACAAATACCATAGTTGAGATATGGATAGATGAGGGAGTAATAGAGAGTCACCAGGGCATGGCGGGGTACATAATATCTGATCTTAGAAAGAATGCCAACAGTTTTTGAAACTTGTTTTGATATATTTAGAATGTGTCGCTGGAAATTCAGCTTGTGGTCAATGAGAACGCCAAGGAATTTGCCATCTAATTTGTTACAAATTTGGGTATTGTTTATTTTGAGATTTATTTGATTAGAGGATTTATTGCCAAACAGAATATAGAAAGTTTTGTCAATGTTAAGGGTGAGTTTGTTGGCAGTTAGCCAAAGATGGACTTTATTTAGCTCAGTATTTACTGTGGCATTTAGAGCAAAGGGGTCAGGACTGGAGTAAATAAAGGTTGTGTCGTCAGCAAATAGAACTAGTTTGAGGTGTTGGGAGGCATTTGGAAGGTCATTGATGTAGATGAGAAAGAGGAGAGGGCCAAGTATGCTGCCCTGAGGAACACCAATGTTGATGGGTAGGGTGGGAGAAATTGAATTATTCACAGAAACATACTGGAACCCGTAAGGTAAGATTTGAGGTATTGCAGGGAGTGTCCTCTGACTCCATAATGATGTAATTTAAGAAGAAAGTTTAGGTGGTTGACAGTGTCAAAAGCCTTACGCAGGTCCACAAATAACCCAACAGGGAACTCATTTTTATCAAGAGCTGCATGAATCAAGTTAATCATACTAATAAGTGCATCGTTAGTGCTTTTTTGGGTCTGAAGCCATATTGACAAGAGCTAAGTATATTGTGTTTGGCTAGATAAGAGTAAAGCTGCTTGTAGATTAGTTTTTCGAATATTTTTGACAAGTTAGGCAGGATTGATATAGGTCTGTAGTTGGTAACATCTGTGAGATCACCACATTTGTGGACAGGCGTTACTCTCGCTTTTTTTTTAGAATATATGGAAAGGTTTGGAGTTCAAGTGACTTGTTGAAGAGCAATGCAATAGCAGGGTCTAAAGATCTGGAGGCTTTTTTGTAAATTAAAGTTGGTATCTCCTCAAGGGCACTAGACTTGGTTTTAAGGGAAAGGATTATCTCATTGACGTCAGTGGAATTAATAGGCTTTAGGTACAGAGACTGTGGATAGTTACCTGTAAGATAGTCCTTAACATCAGCACTGGAAGATGGAATATCATTTGCACGGGATGACCCAATGGAAGAGAAGAACCTATTGAACTCAATAGCAGAATCAGAGGCTGAAAGCTGACCATCGTTATTGGACAGGAGTGTTGGTTTGTTATTTAAAATCTTCTTTGATCCCAATATTTGTGAAATTGTGCTCCAAGTTTTTTTAATGTTGCTCTTTATTTGGGTAAATTTATCTTCGTAGTATTTATAATATAATAATAATAATAATAATAATGTTTATTTAGGTAAGGTACATACATACAAGAAATTTTTACAAAGATTGGTGGACTTATAGATAGGGCTAGTACATACAATGCCTAAAGCCACTATTACGCAAAGCATTTCGGGCATGAAAAACTTAAATGACTGAAGGTTAATACTAATTGAGCATAAAGAGTATAAAGAAAACATGAAATGAAAACATAGCTGAAAAAGCAGCACAAATACAATTCTGTCGACAAACAGCGCTCTTTAAAACAAAAAAAAACAGACATTGGTTGACAATAGAGGGGTAAGGTAGGTTACAGGGAATTTATTAGGTATAGCTTCGTTTTTATCTTAAACTGGTTGAGAGAGGTACTGTCTTTAACATGGTTGGGAAGATCATTCCACATTCTGGGTCCCTTGATTTGTAGAGCATTTGTAGTTTGATTAAGTCGTACTCTAGGAATATCAAAACTGTATTTATTTCTGGTGTGGTGCTCATGGGTTCTGTTACAACCTTCTATGAATCTTTTGAGGTCAGGATTGGAATTACAGTATATTAAAGCACATAGGTAGCTAAGATTGATTGCAATGACAGCTTGAATGGTAGTTGACAAAAATTGGTAGTCACAATACAGCATATGGCTAGCACATAAAAGAAGACAGCAATGAACACAATGATAAGGTTGTTTGATATTACATAAAAATTAGGAGATTGGGTAACACTAGGTACAGAGCAAATTTAAAGCTCAGTGTAGGAACTAAGAAGATGAAATTAGGTACTTTTTGGTTTTGCTTTTAAATAAGGCAAAAGTTTTACAGTTTTCAATTCACTAGGGAGTGAGTTCCATAAACTAGGTCCCTTAATTTGCATAGAGTGTTTACACAGATTAAGTTTGACCCTGGGGATATCAAAGAGATATTTATTTCTGGTGTGGTGATAATGGGTCCTATTACATCTGTCCAGGGAGAGTTTCAGAGCATGGTTTGCATTTAAGAACAGGGTTTTGTAAATGTATTTGACACAAGAGATTGTGTGGAGGGAGTTAATATTTAGCAAGTTTAGGGATTTAAACAAGGGAGCTGAGTGTTGTCTGAAAGCAGAGTTAGTTATTATTCTGATAGCAGATTTTTGCCGTGTGATGATGGGCTTAAGGTGGTTTGCAGTGGTAGACCCCCATGCACAGATACCATAATTAAGATAGGGGTAGATTAGTGCATAATATAATGAGAGGAGAGCAGAGTTAGGAACATAATATCTGATTTTGGAGAGTATACCAACTGTCTTAGAGACTTTCTTAGTTATGTGTTGAATGTGGGTGCTGAAGTTGAGTCTCTTGTCTAGGAATAGGCCAAGAAACTTGCCATCATTTTTATTACTGATGTTAATGTTGTCTATCTGTAGCTGAATTGCATTTGATGATTTGCTTCCAAATAAGATGTAGTAAGTCTTTTCGATGTTTAATGTTAGTTTGTTCGTTGACATCCATAAGTGGACTTTTTTTAATTCATTATTCACAACATTATTTAGTGTATGTGGGTTGAGGTTTGAATAGATAAGGGTAGTATCGTCAGCAAACAATATAGGTTTGAGAATATTAGAGACATTAGGCAGATCGTTTATATATATAAGAAACAGAAGAGGTCCTAAGATACTGCCCTGTGGCACTCCAACGGTAATTGGTAGAGTGGAAGAAGTTGTATCATTGATGGTTACATATTGGTGTCTGTCACTAAGATAGGATCGGATGTAGTCAAGGGCAAGGCCTCGGATTCCATAATGCTGGAGTTTAAGTAAGAGGTAGTTGTGATTAACAGTATCAAAGGCTTTTCTTAGGTCAATGAAGAGTCCAATCGGAAACTCATTTTTGTCAAGGGCTGAGTAGATAACGTCAAGGAGACTAATGATTGCATCATTGGTGCTCTTGTGGGACCGGAAGCCAAACTGGCAGGGGCTGAGTATGTCGAATTTTACGAGGTAGGAATAGAGCTGTTTGTAAATAATTTTTTCAAATATTTTTGATAGAATGGGTAGATTTGATATTGGTCTATAATTGTTTATGTCCGCCGGATTGCCTCCTTTATGGACTGGCGTTACTCTTGCTTTTTTGAGGATATCAGGGAAGGTGTGACACTATAGATTTGTTGGACAGTAGTGCTATGGGTGGGGCAAGGGCATGGGAGGCTCTCTTGTACACAATGGACGGAATTTCACTGGTGTTCCCTGCCTTGGTTTTTAGAGTGTATGATGGACACAACATCTGCCGGGCTGACTGGTGAAAGGAGAAGAGAGTTTGGATAGCTGCCTGAGAGATATGTGTTAATATGTGTCTGAGTCTGTGGGATTTTACTGGCAAGATTAGCACCAACCGATGAAAAGAAACTATTAAATTCATTTGACATTTCTAAATCAGTTGACGGTATATCCCCATCCTTGTAGAGTTTTATTTGGTTATGTGAGTGTTGTTTAGTTCCTAGGATACTAGAGATTGTTTTCTAAGTGCTTTTCATGTTGCCTTTTGCTTCATTGAATCTATTCACATAATATGCAAGTTTTGCCTTTCTTATGATACTGGTAAGCATTGATGAGTACCTTTTAGCTACTTCCTTTGAAACTAGGCCAGTCCTAACTTTCTTTTTCATATTCATGTTTCTTGTTGATTGAGTTGAGAATGCCACTTGTGAGCCATGGATTGTTTAATCTTTTGTCAGTTACTTGCTTGGTAAGAAGGGGACAATGAAGGTTGTAGAGGCTTAGAGTTTTGGAGAGGAAGAGGTTAGCTAATGAATTTATATCATGGGTATTATTGAATTCAGAATCCCAGTTAATATTGTGAAGTGCATCTGTAAGATTGCCTAAAGCTGATTCACTGTGTAGCCTAAATAAAAGTTTCTTGCTTTTTGGTGGTGTTATGTCCATGTTCGCTATGAGAAAGGTAGGATAGTGGTCAGTTGTTCTGTCGTAGATTATACCAGATACAAGGGGAGCTGTTATGTTTGTCCATATGTGGTCCAAGGTAGTGGCTGATGTTTGAGTGACTCGGGTAGGTTTGGTGATTGTGGGGATTAGCATACAGGAGTTCATGCTGTTAAGGAAATAGTCAACTTGATAGTCAAGTCAAGTCAAGTCAACTTTAACATAGTTGGGAAGGTCATTCCACAATCTGGGTCCCTTGATTTGTAGAGCATTTCTAGTTTGATTAAGTCGTACTCTAGGAATATCAATACTGTATTTATTTCTGGTGTGGTGCTCATGGGTTCTGTTCCAACCTTCTATGAAGCTTTTGAGGTCAGGATTGGCATTACAGTTTAGCGTTTTATATATGTATAATACACATGAGAGAATGTGCAGTGACTTAATGTCTAACATATTCAGAGATTTGAGTAGGGGTACCGAGTGATGTCTGGGGCCAGAGCTGGATATTGGCCTAATAGCAGCTTTGTGTTGAGTAATTAGAGGACGTAAATGATTTTGGGTAGTAGAACCCCAAGCACAAATACCATAATTGAGGTATGGATAGATGAGGGAGTAATAGAGAGTCACCAGGGCAGGGCGTGGTACATAATATCTGATCTTAGAAAGAATGCCAACAGTTTTTGAAACTTTTTTTTTATATATTTAGAATGTGTCCCTGGAAATTCAGCTTGTGGTCAATGAGAATGCCAAGGAATTTGCCATCTAATTTGTTACAAATTTGGGTATTGTTTATTTTGAGATTTATTTGATTAGAGGATTTATTGCCAAACAGAATATAGAAAGTTTTGTCAATGTTAAGGGTGAGTTTGTTGGCAGTTAGCCAAAGATGGACTTTATTTAGCTCAGTATTTACTGTGGCATTTAGAGCAAGGGGGTCAGGACTGGAGTAAATGAAGGTTGTGTCGTCAGCAAATAGAATTGGTTTGAGGTGTTGGGAGGCATTTGGAAGGTCATTAATGTAGATGAGAAAGAGGAGAGGGCCAAGTATGCTGCCCTGAGGAACACCAATGTTGATGGGTAGGGTGGGAGAAATTGTATTATTCACAGAAACATACTGGAGCCTGTCAGTAAGGTAAGATTTGAGGTACTGCAGGGAGTGACCACTGACTCCATAATGTTGTAATTTAAGAAGAAGGTTCTGGTGGTTGACAGTGTCAAAAGCCTTACGCAGGTCCACAAATAACCCAACAGGGAACTCCTTTTTATCAAGAGATGTATGAATCGAGTTAAGCATATTAATAAGTGCATCGTTAGTGCTTTTTTTGGGTCTGAAGCCATATTGGCAAGGGCTAAGTATATTGAGTTTGGCTAGATAAGAGTAAAGCTGCTTATAGATTAGTTTTTCAAAATTTTTTGACAAGTTTGGCAGGATTGATATAGGTCTGAAGTTGTTAACATCAGTGAGATCACCACATTTGTGGACAGGGGTTACTCTTGCTTTTTTTTAGAATCCCTGGAAAGGTTTGGAGTTCAAGTGACTTGATGAAGAGCAATGCAATAGCAGGAGCTAAAGATCTGGAGTTTTTTTTGTAAATTAAAGTTGGTATCTCCTCAAGGGCACTAGACTTGGTTTTAAGGGAAAGGATTATCTCATTGACGTCAGTGGAATTAATAGGCTTTAGGTACAGAGACTGTGGATAGTTACCTGTAAGATAGTCCTTAACATCAGTACTGGAAGATGGAATATCATTTGCAAGGTATGACCCAATGGAAGAGAAGAACCTATTGAACTTTACAGTCTCCGTGGTGTAGTGGTAAGACACTCGCCTGGCGTTCCGCGAGCGCTATGTCATGGGTTCGTATCCTGGCCGGGGAGGATTTACTAGGCGCAATTCCTTAACTGTAGCCTCTGTTTAAGGCAACAGTAAAACGTGTACTTGGTTGTAACAACGATTCTTCGCGGCAGGGGATCGTATTCCAGGGACCTGCCCGAAACGCTATGCGTACTAGTGGCTGTACAAGAATGTAACAACTCTTGTATATATCTCAAAAAAAAAAAAATGTACATGTAGCAGACGCTTCACGAAGCTGTCGGAATCAGCAGAGAAAATACGAGAGCAACCGTACAGGGCCTGGGAGCAAGGTCGAGTTAGTGTCCTTGAGGGTCTCTTCTCAGACTAGCCTCACCTGGTCCTGCTCCACGTTGATCGTTGGAATCTCCTCAATGATTTAACACTTTAAGGGACTCCTAGGGTCCTCATCACATTTTTAGTTTAGTGAATTAGGCAACTCGGTGTTGGAGACTCCTGGAGCTGAAGGCTTGAGTAATATTGGCAGTATTCAGAAGTGGTTCAACGGAAACACCGCATAAAGTTTAACAGTAGTTTATTTACTAACTTTACCACTAATACACAGGGTGCTTGATTTACTTTAGATTGGCGTCAGCAAAGCTATGGTTGCATTAGCGAGACTCTTGACGTCTGGCTAATCGATTCAGATCCACTCGTGGAGAAACACCTAACTTAACACAGTTGACAGCCAATCATTAACACGGCAACCTAACTGCCGGTATGCAAAGGGATCACAAGAGCTCCAACCGGATACTCGGGTAATGATGATGTGCAATAAATCACAAATACACTGTCAGTGGGACAGGCAATAACATGCACAATAATAAATCACACAATACTAAATGTGTGGTGTATGTGAAGCTCACATTCACAGATGAGTGTAATGTCGTGTTACCACACAAATAACCACGCATACACCGTCGGGTGCCTTCACCTATACCTGTGTCAGGTAAGAGTAGGTGAGAACTGTGGTTGATACCTCAGATCAACACAGACACAATAAAACAATGACAAGATCTTGTACTTACAGTTAGGGTACCTCTCTTATTCACTCACTCAGGCACATTTATGCAAGAACTCGTAGGTGGCCTGTAAGCTGGTTTCCTCGGCGACAGGCTGATGTATACAAGAGCGCCTCCCATGCCCTTGCGCCACCCATAGCTCTTTTGTTCAACAAATCCATAGAGTGTCATACCTTCCCTGATATCCTTAAAAAAGCAGGAGTAACGCCAGTTCATAAAGGAGGTAATTTGGCGGACATAAACAATTATAGACCAACATCAAACCTACCAATTCTATCAAAAATATTTGAAAAAATTATCTACAAACAGCTCTATTCCTACCTCATAAAATTCGACATACTCAGCCCCTGCCAGTTTGGCTTCCGGTCCCACAAGAGCACCAATGATGCAATCATTAGTCTCCTTGACGTAATCTACTCAGCCCTTGACAAAAATGAATTTCTGATTGGACTCTTCATTGACCTAAGAAAAGCCTTTGATACTGTTAATCACAATTACCTCTTACGTAAACTCCATCATTATGGAATCAGAGGCCTTGCTCTGGACTATATCCGATCCTATCTTAGTGACAGACACCAATGTGTAACCATCAATGATACAACCTCTTCCACTCTACCAATAACCGTTGGAGTGCCACAGGGCAGCATCTTAGGACCTCTTCTATTTCTTATATATATCAACGATCTGCCTAATGTCTCTAATATTCTTAAACCTATACTGTTTGCTGATGATACTACCCTCATCTATTCAGACTCCAATCCACATACACTAAACAATGTTGTGAATAATAAATTTAAAAAAGTACACTTATGGATGTCAACTAACAAACTAACACTAAACATAGAAAAGACCTACTACATCTTATTTGGAAGCAAATCATCGAATGCAATTCAGCTACAGATAGACAACATTAACACTAGTAAAAAATGATGGAAAGTTTCTTGGCCTATTCCCAGACAAGAGACAACTTCAGCACCCACATTCAAAACATTGCTAAGAAAGTCTATAAAACAGTTGGTATACTCTCTAAAATCAGATATTATGTACCTAAATCTGCTCTCCTCTCACTATATTATGCACTAATCTATCCCTATCTGAATTATGGTATCTGTGCATGGGGGTCAGCCACTGCAAACCACCTCATGCCCATCATCACACAGCAAAAATCTGCTATCAGAATTATAACAAACTCTGCTTTCAGACAACACTCAGCTCCCTTGTTTAAATCCCTTAACATGCTAAATATTAACTCCCTCCACACATTCTCTTGTGTCAACTACATTTACAAAACCCTGTTCTTAAATGCAAATCCTGCTCTGAAACTCTCCCTGGACAGATGTAATAGGACCCATTTTCACCACACCAGAAATAAATATCTCTTTGATATCCCCAGGGTCAAACTTAATCTGTGTAAACACTCTATACAAATAAAGGGACCCAGTCTATGGAACTCACTCCCTAATGAATTGAAAAGCTGTCCAACTTTTGCCCCATTCAAAAACAAAACTAAAAAGTACCTAATTTCATCTTCGTAGTTTCCCACACTGAGCTTTAAATTTGCTTTGTATCTAGTGTTACCAAATCTCCCAATCTTTATGTACTTAATCCAAACAACTCTATCATTGTGTTCATTGCTGTCTTCTTTTTATGTGCTTTTGTGCAAGCTATATACTGTATTGTGCCTACTAATTTTTGTTAACTACCATTCAAGCTGTCATTGCAATCAATCTGAGCTACCTGTGTGCCTTAATATACCTACAAATTTTTCTCATCTTATTTTTTTTTCTTGCTATGTATCTGTTATCATTTTTATAAATTTTGCTAGTATTTACCTACTTAAAATTTTCTTAGATCAAGAACCTGCCCGAAACGCTGCGCGTACTAGTGGCTTTACAAGAATGTAATTACTATGCTATATATCCTCATAATCCCAATGTACCTTCTTGTATATAAATAAATAAATAAATAAATATATAACACTGCAAACCAGCATGACAGGGTGGAGCTCATCGAAACCTTTCAAATACTAAATTTGGACGATGTCGATCTGGACACTTTCTTCAAAAGGTCAGATTCTCGGGTTCGAGCTCAACAAGCCACAATGTAGGACAGAAAACAGAAGATGCTCTTTCACCTGTATGTTGTAAACCCGTGGAACCGCCTACTCGCCGAAGAGTAGGTAAGGTAAACGCCCAAACTCTATTAGGTTTTAAAATACAGATAGAAAAGATTATCTGGGCAAATGGATGGAACCTTTGACAAGCCGCCAGCTTCCTGTGCTCGTCGAGGTCACTAGTATTAGTGAGTCTCGGGTAATATGAAGTACACTTAACGTCGGCAAAGATCAGTAACCAAAGAAAATGGGAAGAGCACCGTGGCGGGTAAGCGAGCGAGCGAGTGACGTCATCACAACAAAGATTGCTATTCAACGTCTCCACGCCCCGGAAGTTCGCCTGTCGTAAAGACCTGTGTCCACAATACCCGCCAAACTGTCCATCCCACAGTACTCTCAGGACACTTATTGGCAGTGTAAGTGTGTGGTGAGGCCACACCACTGAAGACATTGAGGATATACCACGAGGGAGAGACAAAACTGTTGAAGGAAGGAGTCACTGGCTCCACCTGACTACCTTGTTCCTCGCACTCTCATCATCCTCCGTAAGTACTTGAGTACTTTCTGCTCCACAATTGTCTTACACCCCAACATGCAATTGTTGGGGTGTGGAAATAGGCCTATGGCATTGTTGGGGTGTGGACATTGCCTATCGAATATGATAATTTTTATAATTTATAATAATGTAGAGGGAACCACATTCAAAGTGCCCGCCAAGGAGACATTTTACAGTATAGGCAGGGCTGTGCCCTGATTGGTGGACGACGACGGCGCACGACCTACCCGCGCGGCAGCCCGCGCAAGCCGAGTGGGCCAGATTTGAACTGAATGTGACCCAACGCGGACGACGCCTGCCCGGCACCACTGGCACTTAGGATATGTGCCCATAGGACCCCTAAGAGGCATTGATTCCCTCTGTCCTACCCTTCCTGAGGAGCCTAGACTTGCTCCACCTACCCTACCAGCCCTTCTTCTCCCTACGACGACAGTTCCAGGTGAATTACTGTACTATTGTTGTAACATGTGGGTCACCTCTACATTGGCGCAGTGAGTAAACGTTCCCACGCGGTGATCAAGAGGACCTCGCCAAGATATCTGCATCATCGTTCTGCCGACTTCAGTCAAGACGTCTTAGAGAGTGTTCAACGGTTCCAGTCTCGAATTACTGGCTTTGGTTGCACCATAGATGTTCTTCGGTTTGTTGTTCAATAGCGGTGCCCAAGATATTTCAACCCCTGTTTTTTTGTGCATATGTTTTATTCCACATCTCGTGCAATCCCCCAAGATTCTCCATAAGTTCCAGTTATCAGTGTTTTATACGGATTATTTCTCCGGATTTGTTGCATTTTATTGTCTTGTCCCCCAAGCACCGATTCCCGCGGTCCCCAAGTTCTTTGAAGAAGGGGAGACGAGTACCACCATTCACACGGAATACGGGCCACCGTTCATGAGCATACCCGACCTGTATTGTTTACGAATCCGCTCGCGGAGGATTTCAGGCTGTCGTTCCCGAGCGCATCCGTCTCCAGTGTGTTTACTACAGCGACGCTGGTCCCAGCTCTGCAGGGTGCTTGCTACAGGTCTGTTATTTTCTCATTTCTACTGTTAACTAGACGTAACCTGTTCTAGGCTTTCTACAGAAGTAACGGCTCAAGGGGAAGAGATACATTAAGTGAGCCAGTGAGTTTGTGTTCATACCAGATTTAAGGTGGATGGTGATCCGCCCTGCACACAGTCCCACACGTTCACCTGAAAAAAGTGTTTTTGAGAACCCTCAGCCCAGTGCTTATGAAAATCAGGCACATTGCTTGTCAAAGTTCCTCAAAGTGCCTGCCATATCAGATTTTCCAGCTTTGCAAGTGCAGTAAGTGCCCAGTTTTTGTCTAAGCCTCAAGTGATTTAGGTACCAATTAAGTGTGCAGTGTTTTATGTTGCTTGAAACCCACCTGGCCCCATCATTTACATTATTGACTGTGCAGTGCTTATTTTTCCTTGTGGAACATTTATCTCTATCTCTGAACATTGGAACCTTAAGTGTGGCTATTGGTGTCTGTGTTTTTTTTTTTTTTTTTTTTTTTTTTTTTTTTTTTTTTTTTTTTTTTCTGTTTGGGGTGGTATACATGCGAGGTGCCTGGCCCCAGATCTAAGGCTTATTACCAGGTGTGGCACGATATATCGGAGCTTTAACTTTCGACACCAGCACAATGGCCCAAATCAAGATAAACTCTGCTTCGGCTGCTGAGTTGCAGCTGCTACCGGGTGTAGGAGATAAATTGGCCGCTCGCATTATCAAGTTTCAGCATCGCCACGTGATCACGGAGGACAACATTTATGATATCAACCGCCTTCGGGCCAGACCCGAGTTGTTGGCTGCTATATCGTTTGAGGTGGACCCGTCCCAACAGGGCCCCGGGCCCTTAGGTCAGGGGGCAGGAAGTCGTTCATCGTCCTCGTCCAGCGAAACGGGAACCCGCCATTCCTCTAGGGGTGCCGCCAGCAGCAGACAACGTGGACGTCGACCTCAGTCACCAGCTTACTCCAGGGCTAGTGGCCAGCAAGGTACTCGGCAGGGGAGCCCCTCCCACCATCGATCGGCTCGATCAAGGAGACGGACAACTCGACACTCGTCACACAGCTCTCGGACTTCCGATTCGGATGCCTCTCTATCCTGCAGCAGGCGGACAGGTTATCGTCAACAGAAAGAGACCTTCCGCACACCACCTCGGGCGTTGGACTATGACGGGAAGTCAGATTGGGCCACCTTCTACCGCCGCTTCACGTCTTATGTCTCGGAAAAGGACTGGAGTGGGCCTACGTTATTGACACAGTTAGGATGGTGCCTCAAGGGTAAGGCAAGTGATTTTTACAATCACTTACTGGACAGAGAACCGTCGATCGATTATAATCGCATGATGCATAAGATGATCAAGCGATTTGGCGATAGGGAAGTTCTGGATGTAGCCATGATGAAGTTTAACCAGGCCCAGCAGGAACCAGAAGAAGATATTGCTGATTGGGCAGATAGGGCCCACCACTTGGCTCATCGGGCCTACAAACATGTGCCACGATGGGAAGTGGAACAAATCGCAGTAATGAGATTCGGCCAGGGATTACAGGACAAGACTCTGGCGGAATACATTGCCAATGCAAGGAATTCGTCAATGGAAGAGGCCATCGACCGGGCCCAAACCTTCCAGCACAATGCCGTAGCAATCCACGGCTCCTCAAGTTCAAGCAGGCACGACTCCCACCGCCGCGGGTCCCAGGGGCCAGCAGTAAGAGTGAATGCAGTGGGCAGGTACTCCCGGTATGAGCAACCACCCAGGAGTAAGGACGCTTCTCGGCGCTCGACACCAGGTGCCTCGCCGGCTACCAGTCCCGCAGGCCGTGGAACCGGTACTCACCACCCGTCGAGTGCAGGCTCGGGTCCTTCATCTTCCATGGACACGGAGGCGAAACTGGACGTCTTGGTAGCAGGTGTCTCAGAACTCAGCGGGAAATTGGATCAGGTGTGTGAGAGTTTGAGGCGTCTCATGATGGCCATCATATCGCCACATATTCGTCGTTCCCCATCCCCCAGGCGACCGCTGCAGTGTTTCAGATGTAGGAAAGAGGGTCACGTGGCTCGGGACTGTCTGGAACCGGGAAGTGATGGGGAGGGAAGCCGCCGGCTCAGGGACCCCCTGGGCAACAAGCTGTGCGTTTCATTTGAGGACGAGAAAGAGTCTTTAAACGCGGATGGGTCGGTCCAGTCGGCCTAACTCCGACCCAATGTACAACAGGCCTAGAAAGGGAGAGCACGATAGGGGCGGGCCAAGGGACGTCGGGCACGGAAGAGCAGGACGGGGGAAGAGATCACATAACCATCAGACAGCTCAGATCCGGCTCTATATTTTGGATCCCAGTCCAGATCGGGGACGTGGAGGTCAAGGCGATTGTGGATACAGCGGCCGAGGTCACCATTATCTCCCAGGAGATCCATCAACGGTTGAACCCACCACCCCAGGTGATACAACACATAACCTTAAGCACGGCGGGGAAACAAATGCACCTTACGGGAACACTGGTGGGCCCCATCTCCTTGCTGGTTGCGGGACGGGAATACACTGTGGGAGTGTATGTGGCGCCTATTGCAGACGACATGTTGCTAGGGCTCGATTTCATGAAAAGATACGGTGTTAGTATAGCCCTAGACAAGTCTCAAATGATATTACAGGGACAGGTGATTCCTATGAAGCTAGAGACGAAAGAGGAGCCTGACCCTAACCTAGCTCCGTGCATCGCTAAGGTAGCGGTGTTCCAATACACTGTTATCCCACCACATTCAGTGGCCAGGGTCAAATGTGAAATGGACAAAAGTATGCCCCAGTGTATAGTGGAGCCCCTGGAGGATGGGCAGGTGCCAGTGGTTCGCACACTCCATCAGGAGGGAGAATTCCTGAAGGTATGTGTACTCAACGTAACAGGGCAGAATATCACATTAAAGAGGCAGATGCATGTGGCCAATGCAGAGGCAGTATGGGAAATTTTACCGGGGCCGGGCGCAGCGGTAGCAGCAAGGGCATTGGGGAGGGTACGAAGTGAAACTCAAGTCAAATTACCTCCCCATATGATGACCATGGTACAGGACGTCGAGGAAACACTGTCAGCAGAGCAGGCAAGCCAACTGACCCACCTGTTATGGAACTTCCAGGACATCTTTGCCGCAAGTGAATTTGACCTGGGATCATTCAAGGAGGTATCTCACCGCATCGACACGGGTAATGCAAGACCTGTGAAGCAAAAAATACGACGAACACCCGCATGCTTCGCACAGGAGGAGAAAGGACACCTTCAGCGCATGCTCGATGCGGGCATCATCCAACCGTCAGTATCTGAGTGGGCATCGGCACCAGTTCTGGTAAGGAAAAGGGATGCGTCAGTTCGGTGGTGTGTAGACTATCGAGGGTTGAACTCTCGCACCATAAAGGACGTGTACCCACTCCCTCTAGTCGATGAGTGCCTGGACACCTTGGCGGGAAACGAATGGTTTAGCAAGCTAGATGCCAACTCGGCATATTATCAGATCAACATAGCAGAAGAAGATCGGAAGAAGACGGCATTCATAACAAAATACGGACTGTTTGAATTTAAGAAAATGGCCTTTGGTCTTTGTAATGCTCCGGCTACCTACGCCAGGGTTATGAACTTGGTGTTGCGGGAGCTAAATTGGGAAACTGTGCTAGCATTCTTGGATGACATCCTGGTGCTGGGCGATTCATTCCAAAGCCACCTCTCCAACCTAGCACAGGTATTTGCGAGATTCAGAACCTATGGTTTACGCCTGAAACCACAAAAATGCGCCCTCTTTAAGAAACGGGTTGAGTTCTTAGGCAGGATGGTCAGCAGGGCAGGACTAGAACTGGGAAAAGAGGCGATAGACACAGTGGTGAAATGGCAGAAGCCTGGATCATCCAAAGACGTGGAAAGATTTCTGGGACTGGCCAACTACCATCGGACCTTCATAAAGGGATTTGCAGAGTTAGCCGCACACCTATACTCACTGACCGGCGGAAACAGATTCGAATGGGGAGACAAGCATCAGGAGGCTTTTGCAGCTATCAAAATGGCCTTAACTACAGCTCCGGTGCTGGGATTACCTAATGGACATGACCCCTTCATCCTGGACACCGATGCCTCCGACTGGGCGATAGGAGTGGAGCTGCTACAGGTTCAAGAGAAGAAAGAAAAGGTAATTGCTTATGCCAGTTTCGCATTGACCCCAGAACAGAGAAGGTATTGCACCACGAGGAAAGAGCTATTGGCAGTAGTCAGGTTTACCAGGCTGTTCCGGCACTATCTCTTGGGGCGGCCTTTTACCATACGCACTGACCACGGCAGCCTGGTCTGGCTGGTTAGGTTTAAGAACCCCCAGGGCCAACTAGCACGTTGGCTGGAGGAGCTGAGCCAATTTGATCTAAAAATCCAGCATAGAGCAGGTAAAAAACACAACAATGCAGACTCTTTATCCAGGGAGGGAGGCACTCAACAGGCATGTACCCACTTTCGCCAGGACGTGCCAGTGCAGGACCTGCCGTGTGGAGGATGCCCATACTGTCGCAGGGCACATCAGAACTGGGCGACCTTCCAGGAGACGGTAGATGACGTCGTCCCACTGGCTACGGGGTCGTTCAGATGTGCATGTAACGTTCAGATCCGGGGGACGATTAGACGCGTGAGCACTATAGCCCCTATTCAAGACTGGTGGTCGGAGGATTCCAACTTGGCTGTCTTCCCATGGGACCCTGGTGAAGATGGCCGAAGAAAGCCTGCCGAGACGCTTTATAAGGAAGAAGACGCAGTGGCCCCAGAAGTAGTAGACATTAGGATCATCACCAGAACAACGGCGGACAGGCTAGGGGTGCATTTACTTGAGTTACAGGAGCGGACGGAGAGAGACCCGGACATGAGAATGGTAAGAGAATGGGTGGGAGGCCGTCAGCCAACAGAAGGGGACCTGTTCGGGGCCAGCCCTGCAACAAAATACTACTGGTTAAATAAAGAAGCACTTCTCATGGAAAATGGGCTTTGGTGGTGGTACAAAGTAGATCAGGGGGGAGCCGCCCAGAAGCTTTTGTATGTACCCAGCAGCCTGAGGCAGGAGGTACTGAATCTGTGCCATGATATACCTGATATGGGCCACCAGGGCCGGAATCGCACAATGGAGCGGGTCAAAGCAAGGTACTTCTAGTACGGGCTATCAACGGATGTCGCAAATTACGTGGCATCATGCCACCACTGTAGTATGAACAAAAAAGCATCCAAGACCAGCAGGCATGAGCTGCTTAAGTACCAGGCGGGTGCACCAATGGAAAGGGTACACTTGGACATTCTGGGACCATTGCCTAAGACTCCGAAAGGCAACGAATATCTCCTGGTAATGGTAGATCAGTTCACTAAATGGATTGAGTGTGTGCCACTACCGTCCCAGACGGCAGAGAACACCGCCCGAGCAGCACTCGATGGGTTCTTCACCAGGTTCGGGTATCCGTTTGAAATCTTCACCGATCAGGGCAGGAATTTTGAAAGTGACTTGTTTACGAAGCTCTGCGAATTGATGCACATCCACAAGGCCCGTACTACCGCCTACAGGCCGTCGGCGAATGGGCAGGTGGAAAGGTATAACAGAACCATCATGGATGCATTGCGGTGTTATGCCAGTTCCCAACATGACAGCTGGGACACCTATATTCAACACATAGCAGGGGCCATCAGGTCTAGTGTGAACCGACAGACGGGGTTCACGCCCAACAAGTTAATGCTCGGTTGGGAAACCAACCAGCCAATAGATTTAATGTACCCCCGGGAGGTGCAACTTCAATCAGATGCAGTACCTTACCTAGCAAATTTGCAGAAGGAAATTGAGAAGGCGCATGGACTGGCACGGAAGTCTCTATCCACGAACCAGGAACGAATGAAGAGAGATTATGACCTACGGGCACGGCTACAGGTCTATGAGAAAGGGGACCTGGTTTACCTGCTAGACACGGCACAGGTGAAGGGGCAGTGCCGGAAGCTATCACCGCAGTGGAAGGGCCCAGGCGTCATCATCCACAAGTTCTCATCTTGTTTATTTAGGGTCAAGCTCCAGAATGACAACATCACAGCAAATCATGATAAACTAAAGAAGTGCAAGGACCGTACATGCCCGGGCTGGATTGAGAAGTTTAAACATCATATGTCACAGGTTCAGGACCCAGTGGGAGGGCCATATAAGGACCTTTACTGTGTGTGTCGGCAACCATACGATGGAAAGTTTATGGTGCAATGCGATATGTGCGCGGAGTGGTTCCATGGGGTCTGCGTGGGAGTGACTCTGGCGAGTGTACGGTCAAAACCAGAGTATGCATGTCCTCGGTGTGAGCCATAAGAGCAGAAAAAGAAAAAAAAAAAGAAAAAAAGAAAGAAAAAGGAAAGGGAATAGTGTAGTGTATGCAATGTTAAAACAGTTCGTGTATAGTGCAAAGATAATACGGGTAATAATCGTAATGTTCGTGTACAGTGCAAAGATAATACGGGTAATAATTGTAATAGGACCCATTCATGAAACCAGACTTTTTTACAAAAAAGACATGTTGTATATAGTGAAACGTTTTCCCTCCAACATACCCATTGTTCTATAGGGACGGGAGGAGTGTAGAGGGAACCACATTCAAAGTGCCCGCCAAGGAGACATTTTACAGTATAGGCAGGGCTGTGCCCTGATTGGTGGACGACGACGGCGCACGGCCTACCCGCGCGGCAGCCCGCGCAGGCCGAGTGGGCCAGATTTGAACTGCATGTGACCCAACGCGGACGACGCCTGCCCGGCACCACTGGCACTTAGGATATGTGCCCATAGGACCCCTAAGAGGCATTGATTCCCTCTGTCCTACCCTTCCTGAGGAGCCTAGACTTGCTCCACCTACCCTACCAGCCCTTCTTCTCCCTACGACGACAGTTCCAGGTGAATTACTGTACTATTGTTGTAACACGTGGGTCACCTCTACAATAATATATAATAATAATTTATATATAATAATAATAATACGAAAATCCACTGGGACTGTGTGGTGTTGCAAACCCACGACCAAGGCATTGCCAGCCGCATACTCTACCACTGTACCATCACTGACTTCCTAAAAGTCTTGCAATCAGATTTCTACTGATATCACAGGAAGTCTGTGATATCCTGATATCACAGGAAGTCCTGAAGCCAGTCCAAGTTTTACTTAAGACCCCTAAGCACTCAGGTGAAGGGGTGCAGTATTGTAGTTGAACACTGTACGCCCATCTTCAGATACACAGAAAATCGCACTAAGGAGATATACATCAATGAACGAACCATTGGGGCTGTGAGGTGACGCAAACATTGCAGGTTCGCATTGCCTCACAGCCCGAGTGAATTTTCTCATTGATGTATATCACGTTAGTGTGATTTTGTGTGTGTAAATAATAATAATAGTAATATTATTATTTATTCAAAAGATTGTGTGTATAAAGAACATAAGAGTAATAAATGAATAAATCTACAAGGGCCGTGACGAGGGTTTGAACCTACATCCGAGAAGATCCCAGACGCTCCTTAACCACTTAACTGCGCCAACCAAGAATACTCGGTTTGCCAACTGAGAAAGCGCGTTTTGATTTTTTCGTACCCATTCTAAATGTGTGCGAGGTTGGTTGTGTACGAAATGGACTCTTAGGACCTCCAGTGAGAGGTAGCCATCTTGGAAAAAATTCCCTTTATGCCCTAAGGCTGCTGGCTGGCTTAGTACTGAGTGAGCAACCATGAGTGGTGCACGTGCCTTGGGCTCCCAAACACCTGTCCGACGCGGAGTTGAAAGATCGCGCTTTGTCGGAGAAATTCAAACCTTAATGTTTGAAGAATATAAGGGTCATAATATTGGTGAAGCTAGGTGCAATAAGGACCTAACACAAAGGTCAGATGCAAGTGATACAGCACCTATGAGGACAATACAGCGAGCGTATCCAGTTGTAGCTCTGAGCGCCACCCTTGCCCACCTATGCTATCTCCAATTTATTTAGATGATACATAGATGAATCGTTTTCTGCGTTCAGTGATGATCCATCTGATACAAGTAGCATAGATAAACAGTGTTAGCGGCTTCCATGGTGGTGTTTTCCATAGATATTTTCAAGAATAGCTGAATCTCTTCTTTACTGACGGACACTCTTTGAGGCTGGCTGAATCTCTTCCAGACTGACGGACACTCTTTGAGGCTGGCTGAATTTCTTCCTGTGTAGGACCTTACAAGGCGATCTTTTCACGACTACCTTACAAATTGATCTTTTCCTGTAATCTTTGCAAGAATACCTTACATTTTACAAGCTTGGCTACATACCACCTACAGGTACTAATGCCAAGGGTGTGCATGAGTGCGTTATTTGCAAGCACACAGAACAAAGAAACAGGAAGCGAAAATCTATCTGTACCTGGTGCAACGAGAGCGAAGCCGTACTGTGTACCATGGACTACTTTGTTGATTATTACTCACTTCCGAAGTACTGAGTGTGTAATACAGTGTGTTACTGTGTAGTGTGTGAAACTGTACATATTGTAATTTTAGTGAATTTTTAACAATATTGCGACAATAAACATTTGTTTTGGACACATTGCTGACACATGTATCACAGTTCCACGGAACATTATGAACGTTCTACTGTACACATATGGTAAAGAATACAAATATGCATCATATACGATAAAAAAAGCAAATAAATCAGCATTGGAAATGCATAAAACAGATAATTGAAAATATTTTTATGGTAACACCTGGTGCTTGAATTGCCCGCACGACCGTGTCTGGGCGTGTCACGCACGGGCGACCAGCCCCTATTGACATCACAACGCACCTTGTCCACGTCCCCAGAGCCAAAGTAAGAGGAATTTGGTACTTATTTTTACATAGACATGTTCAGGGAAGGGAATTTATCATTTTACAAAGAAAAAAGAATTTTTGGGGAACACTTTATTTCATGCGCACAGGGGGAATTTCACAATAAACTTGGCGCAGTATGGTGGTTTATCGACTGAGCTACAACATGGATAAGAATTACAACCAAGAAATCAACTTGACTTACCACGGATCCAGCAGTCTCTCCAAGACACAAACTAGGTTTTTACACAATTCCCCCATGCACCTGAGCTCTGTCAATAAGCTGTTCTACCTCTTCGCCCTTACTTCATTACACACTCTCGGACGTAGATTTGAACCCTCGTCATGGCTCTTGTGGATTTGTTCATTTCAAACTTGAAATGAAACAAACAAACTCATTTCAAATTTGTTCATATCAAACCTACCCGTACTATCAAAAATATTTGAAAAAATTATCTACAAACAGCTGTACTCCTACCTCGTAAAATTCGACATACTCGGCCCCAGTCAGTTTGGCTTCCGCTCCCAAGAGAGTACTAACAACACAATTATTAGTCTCCTTGATATAATTTACTCAGCCCTTGACAAAAATGAGTTTCCGATTGGACTCTTCATTGACCTGAGAAAGGCCTTTGATACTGTTAATCACAACTACCTCTTATGTAAACTGCATCATTATGGAATCCGAGGCCATGCCCTGGATTATATCCAATCCTATCTTAGTGATAGACACCAATGTGTAGCCATCAATAATATAACCACTCCCATTCTACCAATAACCATTGGGGTGCCACTGGGCAGCATCTTGGGATCTCTCCTATTTCTTATATACATCAATGGTCTGCCTGATGTCACCAACATTCTGAATCCTATATTGTTTGCTGATGATACTACCCTCATCTATTCTAACCCCAAAACACATACACTACATAATGCTGTTAATAATGAACTAAAAAAAAAGTCCACTTATGGATGTCAACCAACAAACTAACACTTAACATAGAAAAGACCTACTACATCTTATTTGGAAGCAACTCAACAAATGCAATTCAGCTTCAGATAGACAATGTTAACATTAATAATAAAAATGATGGAAAGTAACTAAGAAAGTCTAAAGTCACATAACTAAGAAAGTCTCTAAACAGTTGGTATACTCTCCAAAATCAAATACTATGTATCTAACTCTGCTCTCATCTCACTATATTATACACTAATCTATCCCTATCATAATTATGGTATCTGTGCATGGGGTTCAACCACTGCAAACCACCTCAGGTCCATCATCCCTCAGCAAAATCTGCTTTCAGAATAATAACAAATTCTGTTTTCAGACAACACTCAGCCCCCTTGTTTAACTCCCTAAACATGCTAAGCATAATCTCACTCCACACATTCTCTTGTGTCAACTACATTTACAAACCCTGTTCTTAAATGCAAATCATGTTCTGAAACTCTCCCTGGACAGATGTAATAGGATCCATTATCACCACACCAGAAATAAATATATCTTTGATATTCCCAGAGTCAAACTTAATCTGTGCAAACAATCTTTGCAAATAAAGGGACCTAGTCTATGGAACTCACTCCCTAATGAATTGAAAAGCTGTCCAACTTTTGTGTCATTCAAAAACAAAACTAAAAAGTACCTTATTTCATCTTCATAGTTTTCTACCTTGTTGCTTTAAAATTGCACTGTATCTAGTGCTACCCAATCTCCCAATCTTCATGTACCCAATCCAAACAACTTTACCATTGTGATCATTGCTGTCTTCTTATATGTGCTTTCAATTTGCTGTATGGTGCCTATTAATCTTCGTTTAAATTACCAATCAAGCTGTCAATGCAATCAAACTGAACTTTAATTTACCAATGTGCTTTAATATTCCTACTAATCTCTCTCATCTCACTTTTTTTTCTTTCTTGCAATGTATCTGTTATCATTTTATTAATTCTGCTAGAATTTACCTACTTAAAATTATCTGTTAGATTAAGGACCTGCCCGAAACGCTGCGCGTACTAGTGGCTTTACAAGATTGTAAATACCATGCTATATATTCTCACAAACCCAATGTACCTTCTTGTATATAAATAAATAAATAAATAATAAATAAATAAATTTGATGCATCACACTATTGTGATTTCTATGTGTAATAAGAGTATTGTTCAATTGAAGGGACAGCAGTTACACATACTGTACTAATGAAGCCACTATTACGCAAAGCGTTTCGGGCAAAATTAATAGTAATATAGAAATTTTTTAATTGATGTTGTGACGGGGTAAAACACTTAATACTATAAGAGAAGTAAGTTAACAAAATGAGAATGTTCAAGGAAAATAAAAAATTAATACAAAGGTGATACATAAGGATGACAAGCATTTATTTATTTATATACAAGAAGGTACATTGGGGGTTAAGAGAGAACATAGAAATAAAGTTGATGTTACATTCTTGTAAAGCCATTAGCACGCATAGAGTTTCGGGGAAGTCCTTAAACTAACAGATAATTTTAAGTAGATAATTTACAGTAAAATAGACAAAAAATGTGTACAGGTACTTTACAGCCTTACTTTACAGGTACAGAGTATAGTCAGAGTACTGACATAGATTATTACATTATGGAGTCAGTAGTTCTAGCAACAGTACAGTAGTTTATTTACATTAATTACAGAATGGAAATACAAGGTGTAATTTAGAACTGCTCCTCATGACATTTTCTTGGAACATATCAGAACATTGAGTAATATAAACATACTATAATTTAAGGTTAATGGGGTCAACACTTACAAATAACCAAGATCATAAAGGACACGAGTAAACACTTTATCAAAGAAATGCATGAAATTAGATGACATTAAATGTAGACAGTAAATGTACAAATTAAATGAGTAATACAGTGTGTCCTCGCTTGAACGAACTATATGGGGCGGAGCCAATTCGTTCCAGTCTGGAATTCATTCCAGACTGGGGGAATTTCATTCCATTCATTCCCCCAGCAACCTCTTTCCCCCCCCCCAAAAAAAAATACAATCATATTAATACATATACCGATATACATTTGCCTTATGAAAAATTTAAATAACAAAGAATTTGTAATGCAATGAAATAAATTGATATTGCACGATACAGTACTGTACTTACCCTACCAGTTGAGTTGTGTTTTGCAATGATGCAGCATATGGAATAGATAACACACTGTCATCTTCCTCTTCCACATCCTCATCATTATTACCAGTAACACACTGGATAATCTCAGTATCAGTTAATTCACCATAACCTGGATCATCAGCATCATTATCTAACCACTCATTCACATCAGAAAGTTGCAAATCTTCCTCATCTGCATCTCTGAATGTCTCAAAAATCACATTATCAAAGCCCTCAAAGTCAGTCATCTTCATCTTCATTCTAACCAGGCACCGGACTCAGAATTTTATTCCATGCATTCTTTAATGTGGTGACCTTCAACTCGCTCCATTCTTTGGCCTAGTTGTAAATTGCATCTTTAATTGAATATTTCTTGAAGTTTTCTAGTGTTCTACTAGCCTTCATATCCTTATTAGGCATCTCGTCTTCCTCAGAACTTGCATAATATCTGAATTCATAGCTCTTTTATAAAGCCTTTGAGAGCATAGATAACCCCCTAATCCATGGGCTGTATTACAGATGTAGTGTTTGGTGGTAAAGCCATACATGTTATTTTGCCATCAGGCGATGTTAATTTAGCAATGGGGTGAGCTGGGGCATTATCTGTCAACAGCATTGCCTTTACCTCAGTAGGATGAATTCTACACATATTGATCTGCTGCTTTTTTACTTCTTTACAAAAGTGATCCTGGAACCAATCCTCAAAAGTAATCTGTGTGAACCAGGCATTTTTTGTGTTGTAGTAGATGACAGGTAGTCTGTTCATGCAGTTTTTCAATGCTCTGAGGTCGGCAGATTTCCCAACAATTGCGTACTTTGTTCGGTGACTGCCATCTGCGTTACAGCACAATAATGCTGAAAATCTTTCCTTCTTTACCTTGCAACTAGGAATACTCTTCTCAAGCCTGAAGGCCAAAGTGTTTCTTTGAAGGCATTTCCAGTTAAAGCCTGTTACATCTGCATTGTACACTTAAACCAGCTTAGATTATTAGATATAATGTGCTGAAAAAGTTTATGCTTATATGCATTAGCACTTCCAACATCTGCACTTAATGCCTCGCCACAAATTTTCTTGTTAATGATGCCCTAACTCTCTTTAAATCGACATACCCATTCAGTGTTAGCCTTGAAATTGTCTATGTTTAACTTTACAGCAAGTCTTTCAGCTGCATTTCTAATAGAATCAACTGAAACAGCAATTCTTTGCTGTGTAAACCATTTAAATACGGACGAGTCCAAATCCGTATACTTAGCAGGCTTCAATGTTTTCCTGTTGCCTATTGCATGAGTTTGAGCAAAGAATTTCTTAATATTATCCTTCTGTTTTTTTATATCACAAACTGTAGCTTTACCGACGTCGAATTCTTGGGCGAGTCGAGTGACAGTATCCTTGCTCTGCTTTCTCTATCAAATCAACTTTCTGATCAATTGATAAAGGTTTTCTCTTTTGTTTTAAACCTTCATACATGAACCTTGTTTTATACAGTACAGTTCTGTATTAACCCTTAAGCTGTGCATGGCATACATATACGACAGAATCTGATGGCAAAGTTCAATTTCTCAAATTTGCTCTAATGCTTTCCAGTTTTTTGTGCATACTAGCAAATCCTGCAACTTTGTCTAAATGATCATAAATGTAACTTGAAAAATAAGAAAATAAAAAATAATTATAAAATTGAATATTGAAAACTTCAGATTTTGAAATCAGCTGCAAAAGTATAAACTATCACCAATTGTTCATTTGGTGTTATTATGCTCTCAGAATAGTATATGATCGTCATTTTCATAGATTTAGAATATATGTTTTCAGTTTAGTTTACTAAAAAAAAAAATCGTCAATGTGGCATTTGAATTATGCGCCAAATTTAGAAAAAAAGGATAACTTTAATCGTTTAGGGTTTGTGAAAAGTCCATTCTAATAGGATTGTAGAACAGACAGCTGTGCACATTATTTGTAAAAATGGTGAGAATTGGTCAGAAACTGGATATTTTTGAAGCTGACTCAAAGTTGAAACTCTAGTTTTTGAGATAATTGAAGTTATCGACAATAAATAAGGTACAGTAGTTCTAATTCATTAATTTACTTATATGTTTTAATAAACGTTGTTTGGTACTCGTACTCGAATATGTGAAAGTTGTAGGTCAATATGTATTGGAATGATGTTAAGAAAAAATAACTCCTCAAAAAACTAAATATAGGGAAAATTATAATGATTTAGGGGGATAAAAATGTATATTTTATAAAAGTGATAAAGCCCTAATCTGGTCCCTAATCATCAAAACAGCCTAAAGAGACAAAGAAAATAGAATTTGAAATCTGTGAAAAACTAAGTAATAAAAAATTCAAAGTCCTAAGTTCTGCCAGTTGTGACTGATGTATTTGGTGACCAATATCATTCTATCTTGACATAGTTAGGGATGGGTATGCACTCTCCAGGATGTAGAGGTTACAACAAAATGAGATAATAAACAAAGGAGACAAAAAAAATGGACATTGGTGAAAGTAACAGATATTAACATTAGGCAATGCATTTTTATGATATTTAACAAAATAGAGCATGATAACATACTCATTTTTATTGGTATTATGATGTATTACTCAGCAATGCTATACAGACACCAGCTGCATATCCACTTTGTGGACACTTCTTGCTACTATTCTTCTTCTTTGTGCATTGGATAAGTGCTTGCATCTCTTTATTACTGCATTATCCCTCAGTTCCTGTTAATAGGAGCTGTTCTCCTTATCAACAAAATGTTCTCCTTTTTAAAAAAAATTGTCTAAAATACATTTCTGAACATATTGGAATGAAACTTTCATGATGCTTATGCCAATAAGTTGGAGATTTGTTCAACATTTAGTATTAATTTTCACATAATTCAAATATTTTCTGGGGGAAGCCCCGTCGGCTCCCCGGAGCTATCCCAGGCTGATATGCTAATGTCAGACTTTGGCATCAGTCATGTGTATGGAGTTCTTAGGCCTACCGGGGACCACGGCCAGAACCGGGCCCCCTCAGAGAGGCAAGGGGAGCAATGGCCTATAGAAGCCCCCGTGTGGTTGGAAGCATTCTATGTCTGCCATCGACCGGAACAGGCACCCAGAAAGGTAAGCGCCTCAAAACAAACCCCTATTCTGGTTAAAATTGCTACCAAAAACTGAACTAGTGGATAGAACTCCCCAACCGAAAATAAGCAAACTAGTGCGACATCACACACCACCGCGCCGCTGTCTGCGCAGCTCCCCCCTCCCCGGGAGGGGGAAGGGGGAGCCCCAGACCCCCCGCGCCGGCTACCCACACCTCAGTTCTTGAGGCTGATGCTATAGGCGATGGTCGTGTGCTCTGGCTCCGGTGTCGCTACTGCACTGTGCTTTGCGTGTGGTGTTAGTTTTGTGGGTGCGAGAGCCAGGAGTTATCTTCAGTACTCGGGCTGCATGCGCCTAGGGCTGCCTTCCCTAGGTGCCCTGTAAGTACTGCCCTTGGGGCCACCTTCCACAGGCTCCTTGGGGTCTGCCTCTGCTGGTCCGTTTTACCTTTCGGTTTTTCGGCCGCCTGTTGGGCTCTTGGGTGTTCTGTTCTCCCATGTTACCGGCAGGTAAGAGGCAGTTTGCACTGGTAGGGGCGCAGGGTGCTGCTCAGCTTGTAATTCCCGACATCGCGGCCGGCTCTGTTCCTTGGGGTTCGCTGTCCTCTTGCGGGGTTTTGTTTTTCTTTTTGTTTTTTCCTGGTGGGGGGTTCTGTCATTTTATTCAGTTTGTTTTTGCCCTTCCACTGTTCTCCTCGGTGGCGCCCCCTGCTAGGTCCCCGTGAGTGTACACGTCCCTGGGGTTCAGCTTTAGAAGTTTGCTTGGTAGTTTTGGGTGCCGGTTTGCAGCACCCTGCCTGGGACTACCTGAGCGCGAGTCCTCTTAAAGTAAATGCTCAGGACCCTGGGAATCCCCTAGGGGGCGCGTGGGTCCGATGGATGTGACCCCGGAGTCCCCACTTGCTGTGTGCGAGTTTGAGGGTTGCTCGGTCCCCTTGTCTCAGGGTGACCCTCATTGTTTTTGCCTCTGCCACGCTGCCTGTTGGGTCGGTGATACTTTCGACCCTGAGTCCTGTGAGTGTTGCTGCTTGCTTGTGACTCAATTTACCCAATCCTCTGATGATTCTATTCGGGTACAGGCGGCGCGTGCGTTGCAGTCTAGGTTTCGTCTGTTGCAACGCGCTCGGTTGGTTGCTTCCCCGGATGCCCCGGGGCTGCCCCGCTTTGCTTTTCGAGACCCGGACTTGGGGGTGGGGGTCGCTTCGATCCTGGTTCAGTCCGCACCTCCTCGTCCTTCCCCTTCTGTTCGTTCTGGTCCCCCGCCCCTGCTTCCGGCCCCGAAGCGTCTGAGGGTTTCGGGGTCGGAGCAGGGGTTACTTGATCTCTAGACTCGGGCAGCTTCGAGGGGTGCCCCTTCCGGGGGGGCGGCAGAGGCATTCGAGTCTTGTCTCCCGGCCGAAGCTTCAGGGTCTGACCAGTGGGCCCCCCTTCCTTCAGCTTTTCCGGCTGCTCCGTCCTTGTCTTGTGGGGTCAGGGCTTGGGGAGAGGACTTGGCCTCGGGTCCTGTGGTGAAGGACCTCGAGGCTGGGGAGGGGCTGACTTGGGGGCCTTGGGCCCTGCTGGACCCCGCCTGGGTTTTTCTTCCCACTGAGCGGGGCTTATTGTTACAAGGAGTGGGGTTTTCTTTTCCCCCCTCTGCGTACGAGTTGCATTTGGTGTCGGCCCCTCCCCGGGTTCGGTTCCGTGTTCCCCCGGGTACGTCGGTTCCGTTCTTCCGGAGGTTTTCGGCTTATCGCATCCAACCTGGTGTGGTGCGAGCGGCCTTTGCAGCTTACCTCCTGCGTGACCCGGATTATGCCTCAGAAATGGATCCATCCACGTTCAGGTTTGGGACTTCGTTCCCTTTCTGGCTCCGTTACGAGGTTCCGGAGTCGTCCTGGCTAGCAGACTGCCCCTTGTTTGGTCTGGATTCCTGGCATTCCTTCTGTCGTTCCCGCACGCTGGAGTGGCGGGAAGCTTCCACGGTGCTTTAGGTTTTCCTGGGGGGCGAACTTGAGTACCTGAATGAGTGCTTGTTTGCCCCTGCCCTTCCCCCGCGATGTGGGCATTATTCAGCTCCATGTGCAGGTTCCCTCCCTTTTGGCGGCGCTCGTTGCGGAGGACTTGTGCGCCCGGGGCCTTTTGAGTTCGGCCTTGCGGTTCTTTTCCCTCCTGGAGCTGTCTTCGGATTGGCTCGTGGAGGATGTGGGGACGCTTGGGTCCGTCCCGGGGTCCGGCACCTTGTCCTCGGCTGCGCGTTCGTTGGCTGCCTTGTTGAAGCTGTTCACGCCGATTTTGCGGGATGCGGTTTCCCTGTTTTATGCTTCCCGTCTCGCGTGTCGGCAGGCGGTGCTGGGTTCCTCTGTGGAATCTGCTTGGGCTCTGGCTCTTAGGCGTTCTTCACCTTTTTGTCCTCTCCTGTTTGCGGAGTCGGCCGTGGCGCAGTTTATTCAGGCTGCGTCGGCGGCTTGTCGTCCGATGTCGGACTTGTTGGTTTTCCGGGGGTCCCGGGGTGGGTCTTCCCGGAAAGGTCGTGCCAGGGCTCGGGGTTCCTCTCGTCGTGGTAGGCCTCTGGTGTCAGGTTCGGGGTTGGCTCCTCCTGCGGACCCTCCCTCGTCTGGTCGGCGCTGTGTTCGTGCTGTGCGGGGTACTGGGTCTCGTAAGGGTCGCCGGCCCTTTCGCGGTTTGCCCCCTTGACGGGGCGATGGGGGGGCGGCTTGCACTGTTCGCCCGCGCCTGGTCCCACGATTCGTGGGCCTTTCGGGTTGTGTCTCACGGCCTGCGGTGGCGTTGGGTGGCCCCTCCCCCCTTTGGGGGGTCGGGGCTGGCAGGGAAGGTTTCTTCCCCTGCGCTCTGTCGAGTCGTCTTGGAGTGGGTACGCTTGGGCGTTGTCGAAACGACGTCGTCCCTCAGATGGGTTTCCCGTCTGTTTCCGGTTCCGAAACGGGACTGCGCGGACCTGCGGTTCATTCTGGACTTGTCCCGTCTGAACCCCTGGGTTCATTGCCCCTCCTTTTGGATGACTACGCTGTCTCAGGTTCGGCTCCTCTTGGAGCCGGGAGCTTGGATGGTGTCCCTGGACCTCCGGGACGCTTATTGGCATGTCCCGATTCATCCGCGGTTCAGGGACTGGCTCGGTTTTGTTGTGGGGCGTCTGAGTTACCGCTTTTGTTGTCTCCCGTTCGGGTTGAACCTGGCACCTCGCGTGTTCACGCACCTCACATGGGTTGTGGTGGCTCGTTTGCATCTCCTAGGTGTTCGGGTGTTGGCCTACCTCGACGACTGGCTGGTTTGGGCTCCCAGCCAGTCAGCTTGCTTGCTAGCCAGGGATTTGGTTCTTTCCCAGCTCGCTGAGTTCGGGTTCTTGGTGAACTGGAGGAAGTCCCATCTGGTTCCCTCTCAGGTTCGGACTTGGCTGGGTCTCGTGTGGGACTCTCGAACCGCCTCCTTGTTTCTCCCTCCGGAGTCTCTCCTGAGGCTGCGGTCCCGCTTTCGTCTGTTTCTGGAGGGCCCTCGGGTCACCCGGCGGTTGCTCGAGGGGCTGTGCGGGAGCCTGAACTTCGCGATGGTGGTCTACCCGCCGGGTCGGGTTTGGCTTCGACGGCTGTTCTGGTTCCTTCGGGGTTCCCCCATCGCAGAGTTCGACCCCCGGGGCCTTGCGTCGGTTGCTGCGTCACCGGCTTCCTCTTCGGGTTTTTCGGGGTTCAGTGCCTTGGCGCCTACCCGAGCCCTCGCTCGATGTGTACACGGATGCGTCGTCTCTCGGCTGTGGTTTTATGACCAGTGCTCACTAGGCCGGCCAGGGGCGTTGGGATCCATCCTTCCATCGAGCTCATAGCACGGTGCGGGAGTTCGCGGCAGTGTGGTTTGCTCAGGGGAGGATTCGGGTGGCCCGCAGGTCGACGATTCGGCTCCATTTGGACTGCTCTACGGTGGTTCATTGCCTGAACTGCGGGGGTTCGATGCGGTCCTTGTCTCTTTGGGGTTGGTCGCTTCGGGTGACTCGTCTGCTGAGTTCTCGGGGTTTGGCTCTCATGGCGGTTCACGTACGGGGCGTGTCCTACGTCTTGGCCGATGCCCTGTCTCGCTTCGTTCCCCTCTCCACGGAGTGGACGGTCGACGACGAGTCCTTCCGTTGGCTTTGCCAGACGTTCGGGCGCCCCGAAGTGGACCTCTTCGCGTCGGCGTGGTCGCGGCGTCTTCCCGTTTATGCGGCGCCCTTCCCCGATCGCGAGGCCGTCGGGGTCGATGCCTTTCGGCTAGACTGGTCGAGGTGGGGGTTCCTGTACCTCTTTCCCCCGGTTCCGCTGTTGCTCCAGGTCCTGACTCGCTTAGAGACTTACCAGGGGAGAGTTGTCCTTCTGGCTCCTTGGTGGCCGGCCCAGCCTTGGTTTCAGGCGCTGGTTGCTCGGTGTCCGAACCCGAGGGTTTTCCCGCGGCTCCGCCTCTTTCAGCAGATCGGGCCGGTACGTCACGTGGCTGGTCCGATCTTCTCCTCGAGTCTTCGCGTATGGTTTTTTTTACTCGAGTCTATCATCATCTCTATGGTGATCAGGTGGCCTCCTTGTTGGTGTCCCACCTGAGGGCTTCTTCTCGGCGGCAGTATGAAGTTTCCTGGCAGTCCTTCCGTTTCTTTTTGCGTCTTCGTCGTGTTAGTTCCTTGTCTGTTCGGGTCGTCTTGTCCTTCCTCTCGTGGTTGTTTCAGGACCGTCATCTTATGCCTAACACTGTCGCTTCGTATCGTGCGGCGCTGGCGGAGCCGCTTCAGCTTGCTTTCGGTATCGATGTTACGTCTGCGCCGTTTCGCAAGCTGTCTCGTGCATTGTTTCACCTCCGGCCTGCTCATGCGTCGCCTGAGCCATTCTGGTCTTTGGACAGAGTGCTCGCTTTCCTTTCATCTCCTCGTTTCGTTGTGGCCCCTTCGGTCCAGGATTGTTTTTCCAAGGCACTTTTCTTGTTGGCTTTGGCTTCTGGGGGTCGGGTAGGGGAGCTTCATGCTCTCCTCTGGCACAGGGGTTTCTGCTCTTTTGGTCGTGGTGATTGTTTTGTTCGTTTGCAGCCGTCTCCTTCTTTTCTGGCGAAGAATGAGACTGCTGCGTTCCGGAGGGGTCCATGGGTGGTTGATGCTTGGTTGGTCAGGCCGGGGGTGCATCATGTTTTGTGTCCGATTGCGGCGCTTCGCCGTTATTTGCGCGCCACAGCTTCTGTGTCCAGGGACGGCCTGTGGGTTGATCCGGTTTCCCTTCTTCCCTGTTCGCGGGTTCGGGTCTCTCAGGTCGTCCGCAGGGTTATTAAGTCCAGCCAGCCTGCGGTCTATCCCCGTGCCCATGACGTTCGTAAGTTCGCGGCTCTTGCTGCCGTCTTTGGGAATATGTCTTGGTCTGATATTCGGGCGCGGGGATTTTGGCGGTCGAACAGGGTCCTGGCTGTTCGTTACCTTGTGAATGTCCCTGGGCCTCGTCGGGCCTGTGTTGCTTTGGGTCGGCGGTTGCAGCCAGTTGTCTCGGCTTCGAGTTGAGGAGTGAGCGACGACCGCATCCCGGGTAAGTCCCTCTTTTTTCTGTCTGTGGGTAGTTAGCTCCGGGGAGCCGACGGCGCTCCCCCCAGAAAACCAGCGTTGAATGTAATGAAACGCCATTTTCTGGGTGAGTCCCGGAGGGTCCCTGGCATCCCTCCCTCCCTCCGGTCGGCGTTTTTTCGCGTTTTTGACATCCAGCCTCAAGAACTGAGGTGTGGGTAGCCGGCGCGGGGGGTCTGGGGCTCCCCCTTCCCCCTCCCGGGGAGGGGGGAGCTGCGCAGACAGCGGCGCGGCGGTGTGTGACGTCACACTAGTTTGCTTGTTTTCGGTTGGGGAGTTCTATCCACTAGTTCGGTTTTTGGTAGCAATTTTAACCAGAATAGGGGTTTGATTTGAGGCGCTTACCTTTCTGGGTGCCTGTTCCGGTCGATGGCAGACATAGAATGCTTCCAACCACACGGGGGCTTCTATAGGCCATTGCTCCCCTTGCCTCTCTGAGGGGGCCCGGTTCTGGCCGTGGTCCCCGGTAGGCCTAAGAACTCCATACACATGACTGATGCCAAAGTCTGACATTAGCATATCAGCCTGGGATAGCTCCGGGGAGCCTCCGGGACTCACCCAGAAAATGGCGTTTCATTACATTCAACGCTGGTTTTTTGCCCAGCCCCAGCTTTTACAGTCCAGGCTGTAGCAGCTTTAGGGTTAATGCATGGGGTTTGTATTACGTAGGTTTTTTATATTATTATTATTTTCTACCACAGACGTGGCCACACATTTACAATGCTTACCAGCATATGTACATTTTCTTCTATCCTCCATGGACAGGGTTAGAGATGTGTTAAACATATAGTTCAAGGGTTTATTGAACAATTAACCACAGAAGATGATTCGGTGCTTTTAAAATGCTAAGCTAACCTACATACGTAAATACATAGATACACAGATTTACGTATGCCCTACATAAAGTGTTCGATGTGTCTTTTACTTAGTGTCATTAATGTACATTCACAAAGGTGAAATGTAATTCTGATCAGCTTCCATATATACTTTATACACATACATATACAGTGGTACCTCGCATAACGATCGCCCCAAAAGACGAACATTTTGGGTAACGAACAGCCCGATCGACATCAAATCGTCTTGTATGACGAACGCTGGTTTGAGTAACGTCAACACCACCCAGCAAACACAAATCATCTACACAACGTTCGCCTATCTCTTCCCATAGGTGTGGGAATGATTTGCATTGAGAATGGTCCAGGAGAGCCTTTGAGAAACTTTTACTCAAAAAATCCAAACACAAAGGTTTAATTATAAATTGTTTTTCTACAATTATTTTCTTCCAAATGTAAAACAAATAGTTTTTACATGTTTAAATATAAAATTTATGGTGTTTTTTTGTAAAATTCATTAATAAATTGTGAATGATATATATTGGCTGAGTGAAACCTTTAAAATCCATTTAGTTATAATATGAACAGAAAAAAGTAGTTTTCCAAATTTTCTAAAAATCGCTCTTTTTAACACAATTTGACTCCTTATGCATTCCACTAAACACTAATATCATGTTTAAATATATAATTTATGTATTATTCCCTAAGATAATTTATATAAATTATAAAAGTTGCTGGAAAGTGGTGAGAAAGAATCTGAAAACGTTTTGTTGTCTTATATTGGCGTGTTCTTATTAACTAGAGTGAGTAAGAGTGAGCGAGAGTGGGTAAGAGTGAGTAAGAGGGACTGTAGGTGAGTGAGAGTGCCAGAGAGTGTGTAAGTGTGAGTAAGAGTGAGTATAAGTAAGAGTGACTGAGAGTGAGTAAGAGTGACAGAGTGAGTAAGAGTGAGAGTAAGGGTGACAGAATGAGTAAGAGTGAGAGTAAAGTGATTGAGAGTAAGGGTGAGTATGAGAGTAAGAGTGATTGAGAGTTAGTGAGAGTAAGAGTGATTGAGAGTAAGAGTGATTGAGAGTAAGAGTGATTGAGAGTAGGAGTGATTGAGAGTAGGAGTGATTGAGAGTAAGAGTGATTGAGAGTAAGAGTGATTGGGAGTAAGAGTGATTGGGAGTAGGAGTTAGAGTGAGAGTAGGAGTAAGAATGAGAATAAGAGTGATTGAGAGTAAGAGTGATTGGGAGTAGGAGTGATTGGGAGTAAGAGTGATTGAGAGTAAGAGTAATTGAGAGTAAGAGTATGAGAGTAAGAGTGAGAGAGTGAGTATGAATGGGTAAGGGTGACTGAGAGTGAGTAAGAGTGACAGAGTAAGAATGACAGAGAGTAAGAGTGACAGAGAGTAAGAGTGACAGAGAGTAAGAGTGACAGAGAGTAAGAGTGACAGAGAGTAAGAGTGACAGAGAGTAAGAGTGACAGAGAGTAAGAGTGACAGAGAGTAAGAGTGACAGAGAGTAAGAGTGAGTATGAGAGTGAGTAAGGATGACTGAGAGAAAGAGTGAGTAATAGTGCGTAAGAGTGATTGAGAGTTAGTGAGAGTAAGAGTGATTGAGAGTTAGTGAGAGTAAGAGTGATTGAGAGTAAAAGTGATTGAGAGTAAGAGTGTTTGGGAGTAAGAGTGTTTGGGAGTAAGAGTGTTTGGGAGTAAGAGTGATTGAGAGTAAGAGTGATTGAGAGTAAGAGTGATTGAGAGTAAGAGTGATTGAGAGTAAGAGTGATTGGGAGTAAGAGTGATTGGGAGTAGGAGTAAGAATGAGAATAAGAGTGATTGAGAGTAAGAGTGAGTAAGAGTAAGAATGAGAGTAAGAGTGATTGAGAGTAAGAGTGATTGAGAGTAAGAGTGATTGAGAGTAAGAGTGATTGGGAGTAAGAGTGATTGAGAGTAAGAGTGATTGGGAGTAAGAGTGATTGGGAGTAGGAGTATGAATGAGAATAAGAGTGATTGAGAGTAAGAGTGAGTAAGAGTAAGAATGAGAGTAAGAGTGATTGAGAGTAAGAATGAGAGTAAGAGTGATTGGGAGTAAGAGTGATTGAGAGTAAGAGTGATTGGGAGTAAGAGTGATTGGGAGTAAGAGTAAGAGTGAGAGTAAGAGTAAGAATGAGAATAAGAGTGATTGAGAGTAAGAGTAAGAATGAGAATAAGAGTGATTGAGAGTAAGAGTGAGTAAGAGTAAGAATGAGAGTAAGAGTGATTGAGAGTAAGAATGAGAGTAAGAGTGATTGGGAGTAAGAGTGATTGAGAGTAAGTGAGATTGGGAGTAAGAGTGATTGGGAGTAAGAGTAAGAGTGAGAGTAAGAGTAAGAATGAGAATAAGAGTGATTGAGAGTAAGAGTGATTGGGAGTAAGAGTAAGAGTAAGAATGAGAGTAGGAGTGATTGAGAGTAGGAGTGATTGGGAGTAGGAGTGATTGGGAGTAGGAGTGATTGGGAGTAAGAGTGATTGAGAGTAAGAGTAATTGAGAGTAAGAGTATGAGAGTAAGAGTGAGAGAGTGAGTATGAATGGGTAAGGGTGACTGAGAGTGAGTAAGAATGACAGAGTAAGAATGACAGAGTAAGAATGACAGAGAGTAAGAGTGACAGAGAGTAAGAGTGACAGAGAGTAAGAGTGACAGAGAGTAAGAGTGACAGAGAGTAAGAGTGACAGAGAGTAAGAGTGACAGAGAGTAAGAGTGACAGAGAGTAAGAGTGACAGAGAGTAAGAGTGACAGAGAGTAAGAGTGACAGAGTAAGAGAGTGAGAGTGATTATGAGAGAGTTAAGAGTGTGAGGTGTGAGAGAGTAGCAGGCCAGGGAGGCAGGATGTGTGGTCACAGGCGAGGCCTAGGCCTCGTGATCTCTAATGTTGGTTTTTATATATATGTTGGATTTTTTGTCCTGTTTCAAATTATAATTATTTAGCAGGAATGTAATAAGATATTGCACAGTATTAATGTGACAATAATATATGCATTATTTCCTTGATAATCAAACTTGTTGTTCAAAGATAATATACAATCTTTGAAGGAAACATTTTGAGAGCGCGAGCTGGCAACACTGGGCTGGTGGGTGAGAGAGACATATGGTTAGTTGTGCTCAGACCTTCAGTGGTGGAGGGTGTGTCCCAGCTGGCCGCCACCAGCCGCCACCCGCTGCCACCTGCCGCCCACCACCAGCCGCCACCCGCCACCAGCCACCACCCACCACCAGCCGCCACCCACCACCAGCCGCCACCCGCCACCACCCACCACCAGCCGCCACCTGCCACCTCCCACCACCAGCCGCCACCCGCCGCCACCCGCCGCCACCCGCCACCCACCACCAGCCGCCACCCGCCGCCACCCGCCACCCACCACCAGCCGCCACCCGCCGCCACCTGCCACCCACCACCAGCCGCCACCCACCACCAGCCGCCACCCGCCACCACCCACCACCAGCCGCCACCAGCCACCACCCGCCACCAGCCGCCACCCACCACCAGCCGCCACCTGCCACCACCCACCACCAGCCGCCACCCGCCACCACCCACCACCAGCCGCCACCAGCCACCGCCACCCACCACCGCCATTCACCACCCGCCGCCACCACCCACCACCCGCCGCCACCCGCCACCCACCACCAGCCGCCACCCGCCACCACCCACCACCAGCCGCCACCACCCACCACCAGCCGCCACCCGCCACCACCCGCCACCAGCCGCCACCCGCCACCAGCCACCGCCACCCACCACCGCCACTCACCACCCGCTGCCACCACCCACCACCAGCCGCCACCCGCCACCGCCAGCCGCCACCTGCCACCACCCACCACCAGCCGCCACCCGCCACCACCCGCCACCCACCACCAGCCGCCACCCGCCGCCACCCGCCACCCACCGCCACCCGCCACCCACCACCAGCCGCCACCCGCCACCCACCACCAGCCGCCACCCACCACCAGCCGCCACCCGCCACCACCACCCACCACCAGCCGCCACCACCCACCACCAGCCGCCACCCGCCACCACCCGCCACCACCCACCACCAGCCGCCACCCGCCACCAGCCACCGCCACCCACCACCGCCACTCACCACCCGCCGCCACCACCCACCACCCGCCGCCACCCGCCACCCACCACCAGCCGCCACCCGCCACCACCCACCACCAGCCGCCACCACCCACCACCAGCCGCCACCAGCCACCGCCACCCACCACCGCCACCCGCCGCCACCACCCACCACCACCACCAGCCGCCGCCGCCACCACCACCCACCACCACCGCCGCCACCACCCATCACCGCCGCCGCCACCACCACCCACCACCACCGCCGCCGCCACCACCGCCGCCGCCGCCACCACCCACCACAGCCGCCGCCACCACCACCCACCACCACCGCCGCCGCCACCACCCATCACCGCCGCCGCCACCACCACCCACCACCACCGCCGCCACCACCCACCACAGCCGCCGCCGACACCACCGCCACCACCCACCACAGCCGCCACCACCACCCACCACCACCACCCACCACCACCACCCACCACCGCCGCCACCACCAGCCGCCACAAGCCGCCACCGCCCGCCACCGCCCGCCACCAGCCGCCATCACCACCACCACCACCACCACCACCAGCCGCCATCACCGCCACCAGCCGCCACCAGCTGCCACCACCACCAGCCGCCACCACCACCACCACCACCACCAGCCGCCATCACCGCCACCAGCTGCCATCACCGCCACCAGCTGCCACCACCACCAGCCGCCACCACCACCAGCCGCCATCACCGCCACCACCACCACCACCAGCCGCCATCACCGCCACCACCAGCCGCCATCACCGCCACCAGCTGCCACCACCACCAGCCGCCATCACCGCCACCAGCTGCCACCACCAGCCGCCACCACCGCCACCACCACCTGCCACCAGCCGCCACCACCGCCCGCTATCAGCCGTCACCGCCCGTTGCCACAGTCGCCACCGCAAGCCGCCACCGCCAGCCGCCACCAGCCCCCCCCACCGCCGATCGTCACCACCCACCACAGCCGCCGCCGCCCGCCACCACCCACCACAGCCCCCACCACCCACCACCACCAGCCGCCGCCGCCACCCACCACCCGCCGCCACCACCCACCACCACCAGCCGCCGCCGCCACCACCACCCACCACCACCGCCGCCACCACCACCCACCACCACCAGCCGCCGCCGCCACCACCACCCACCACCACCGCCGCCACCACCACCCACCACCACCGCCGCCACCACCACCCACCACCACCGCCACCACCACCCACCACCACCCACCACCACCCACCACCGCCAGCCGCCACCACTCATCACAGACGCCGCCACCCGCCACCGCCCGCCACCACCGCCAGACACAGCCGCCAGTGTCCGCCACCGCCGCCACTGTCCGCCACCGCCGCCACTGTCCGCCACCGCCATCACTGTCCGCCACCGCCGCCACTGTCCGCCACCGCCGCCACTGTCCGCCACCGCCGCCACTGTCCGCCCGCCGCCACCACTGTCCGCCCGCCGCCACCACTGTCCGCCCGCCGCCACCACTGTCCGCCCGCCGCCACCACTGTCCGCCCGCCGCCACCACTGTCCGCCCGCCGCCTCCACTGTCCGCCCGCCGCCTCCACTGTCCGCCCGCCGCCTCCACTGTCCGCCCGCCGCCTCCACTGTCCGCCCGCCGCCTCCACTGTCCGCCCGCCGCCTCCACTGTCCGCCCGCCGCCGCCGCCACTGTCCGCCCGCCGCCACTGTCCGCCCGCCGCCACTGTCCGCCCGCCGCCACTGTCCGCCCGCCGCCACTGTCCGCCACCGCCGCCACTGTCCGCCACCGCCGCCACTGTCCGCCCGCCGCCACTGTCCGCCCGCCGCCGCCCTGTCCGCCCGCCGCCACTATCCGCCCGACGCCACTGTCCGCCCGCCGCCACTATCCGCCACCGCCGCCACTGTCCGCCCGCTGCCATTATCCGCCACCGCCACCACTGTCCGCCACCGCCACCACTGTCTGCCACCGCCATCACTGTCTGCCACCACCACCACTGTCCGCCCGCCGCCACCACTGTCCGCCCGCCGCCACCACTGTCCGCCCGCCGCCGCCACTGTCCGCCCGCCGCCGCCACTGTCCGCCCGCCGCCGCCACTGTCCGCCCGCCGCCGCCACTGTCCGCCCGCCGCCGCCACTGTCCACCCGCCGCCGCCACTGTCCGCCCGCCGCCACCACTGTCCGCCCGCCGCCGCCACTGTCCGCCCGCCGCCGCCACTGTCCGTCCGCCGCCACTGTCCACCACCGCCGCCAAAGCCGCCACGGTCCGCCCGCCGCCACTATCCGCCACAGCCGCCACTGTCCGCCCGCCGCCACCATCCGCCACCGCCGCCACTGTCCGCCTGCCGCCACTGTCCGCCACCGCCGCCACTGTCCGCCTGCCACCACTGTCCGCCCGCCGCCACTGTCTGCCTGCCGCCACTATCCGCCACCGCCGCCACTGTCCGCCACAGCCGCCACTCTCCGCCGTACAGCCTCCCCTCTCTCCGTTAGTAAATAATTATAATTGTTAGTAAATAATAAAAGAAATATAAATTATTAGATTTTTTTTACCCTTAAATTGGTTTTAATATTTAAATTGAAAATAATAATATAATATAAAATATAATAAAAATAATATAATATAAAATATAATTTAATTTCAAGAAATTTAACTTTAAACACAAAGATGTGAAAAGGGTTCAGATTATAGGCTCAAACCTTTCATAAGAGATTCATATTGGTATATGAATGGATTATGAATGATTCAGGTTAGGATTGTAAAGTTGCCACAACATCTCAAATTAGTGTTAGATACATATGTCTTGGTTATAAGTTTTGGAAACCTATTTAAGTCCACACACAATATCGTATCTGATACGATAAAACAAACGTTTCCAATACTTTCAAATACTTTCCAGATATGTTGTGGCAACCTAAAATTGTTTGCTGGGCACATGGTGGGATAGCGCTGCTTCTTGCACATTCTTAGACGCCTCCGACTATGCACATAAATTATGTTGTTCTTGTTTAAAGATGCTAATGATGCTGGGATATAAAAGGGTGACTGCTGAGATGTTGCAAAGCATTGATGTTTTTGTAGGAAAAAAGAAATTAAATTTCTGATACAGTGGTACCTCGGAATGCGAGTGTCCCTGTATGCGAGTTTTTCGGAATACGAGCAGGATTTCCTCGAAAAATATGTCTCGGAACGCGAGGGTTACCTCGGGACACGAGTTTGTTGATACGCGTACAGGCCGACCCAGCGCGTGGTGGTTCGGCAATCGTCGCCCCTCCACCCGTCTGCCCCTCAGTTTACCATTGTCTCGCGCCCAGTGACTACCCCACATCAATTCTTCTCGCAGATTTTCAGTGTTTTGACTATACAATTTGTTATTATATATCTCATCATGGGTCCCAAGAAAGCCAGTGGTAAGGATAAAGGCCAGAAAGCCCATGTGAGGATGACAATAGAGGAGAAACAAGAGATCATTCGGAAGCATGAGAACGGTACATGTGTTTGTTGAACTTTGTAGGCAGTACAGCAAAGCCACATCAACAATATGCACTATACTTAAGAAGAAAAATGAGATTATGAGTGCTAAAGTGGCAAAAGGAGTCAGAACAGTAACGAAACAATGACCACAAATACTTGAAGTGGAAAAGATGTTATTAATTTGGATACACGACAAAGAGTTAAGGGGTGACAGTGTTTCGGAGGCCATTATTTGTGAGAAAGCCAGGGTTTGGACAGATTTGTGGTGAGGAAATCGAGCAGTGAGCCTCAACCAGGACCTAGTGGCACTCAGATAAAACGTCCCAGGGAGAGCACACCAGAAAGGTCTTCACTGCCTGATGTGATAATGGAAGGGGACTCCCCTTCCAAACAGTAACTCCTCTCCTCCTTCCCCTTCCTCACCATCTTCCATACGCGTACAGCATTCAACAGCAAGGTAAGTAATAACTTGAACATAGTTTTGTAGGTTTATTTAGATGAATTAGGTATAAAAATTTAGTTTGATGTGGGGTTTTTGGGGTAGTCAGGAACGGATTAATTCATTCCCCTTTATTTCTTATGGGGAAATTAGCTTCGGAATATGAGGCGTCTCCAGGAACCAATTAAACTCTTAAACTGAGGTATGCCTTACAACAAATGTCAAAAAGGTTCATTCGGTGTTCGGCAGGTAGGCTGCTCCATGTTTCTTAAATAAAAAAAAACACGAAAAATAAAAGAACTGTTGAAACAATTTGAAAAATGGACAAATGCCATAAAGGTTCGTTCAGTGTTTGTCGGGTAGGCTGCTCCATTATTGAGACGTAAGTGACAAATACAAAACAAATGAAACACATTTGAAACAAAGAAAGATTGTCGTAATGGAGCAGCCTACCCAACAAACACTGAACGAACCTTTTGCTATAACGAATATGAAAGACAAGGGCTGCTGGCTGGGTTAGTACTGCGTGAGCAACCATTTGTGGCACACGTGCCTCTGGCTCTCAAACACCTGTCCCACACGGTGTTGAAAGACTGTGCT
Organism: Procambarus clarkii; assembly: GCF_040958095.1. Taxonomy (NCBI): domain Eukaryota; kingdom Metazoa; phylum Arthropoda; class Malacostraca; order Decapoda; family Cambaridae; genus Procambarus; species Procambarus clarkii. The sequence goes on from NC_091186.1 coordinate 22,376,395, forward strand.
CAGTTGGTGCAATTCAGACCCCTATTGTTTGAAGACCATAAGGGTCATAACATTGGTGAAGCTAGGCACAATAAGGGCTTAACACAACAGTCGGATGCCAGTGATACAGCACCTATGAGGATGATACAGCGAGCGTATCCAGTTGTAGCTCTGAGCCCCACCATTACCATCTCGAATTTATATAGATGATACATAGATGAATCGTTTTCTGCGTTCAGTGATGATGCATCTGATACAAGTAGCATAGATGAACAGTGTTAGCGGCTTCCATGGTGGTGGTGTTCATTGATATTTTTAAGAATACCTGAATCTCTTCCTGACTGATGGACACTCTTTGAGGCTAGCTGAATCTCTTCCTGACTGATGGACACTCTTTGAGGCTAGCTGAATCTCTTTCCTGACTGATGGACACTCTTTGAGGCTAGCTGAATCTCTTCCTGTGTGGGACCTTACAAAGCGATCTTTTGAAGACTACCTTACAAATTGAGCTTTTCCTATAATCGTTTCAATACTACCTTATGCTTTACAAACTTGGCTACATACCACCTACAAGCACTAAAGCCAAGGGTGCACGCGACTGCGTTATTTGCAAGCACACAGAACGATGAAACAGGAAACGAAAATCTATCTGTAGCTGGTACAAGGAGAGCAAAGTCGCGCTGTGTACCATGGACTACTTCGTTGACTATTATGCACCTCCAAAGTACTGAGTGTATAATACAGTGTGTTACTGTGTAAATAGTATGTGAAACTGTATATATTGTAATTTTAGTGAATTTTTACCACGTAATATTGTGACAATAAACATTTATTGTGGACACATTACTGACACATGTATCACAGTTTCATGGAAAATTATGAACATTCTACTGTATTCATATTGTAAAGGTCACAAATATGCATCATATACGATAAAAGAAACAAATAAAACCGCATTGGAAATGCATAGAAAAAATATTTGAAAATATATTTGTGGCAACACGCGGTGCTTGAATGGCCTGCGCGACCGTGTCTGGGAGCTTCACACACGGGCGACCAGGCCCTGATGACGTCACAGCGCACCTTGTCCACGCCCTCACACCCAAAGTAAGTGGAATTTGGTAATTATTTTTACATAGACATGTTCAAGGACAGTAATTTATCATTTTGCAAAGAAAATGATATTTTGGGGAACATTTGATGTCATGCACACTGGGGGAATTTCACAATAAACACAGGGCATCACACTGGTTACATGGGGGACACTCGTTTTGTATGACGTCCGTTTCACATGACGAACATGGAACGGATTAAATTCGTTATGCGAGGTACCACTGTACATACACACACACACACACATATACATACATATATATACACACACATGCATTCACATACATTTGTCTCTTTTACTCTGACAGGGTGAGATAGCTGATAGAGAAACTAGTGTGCAATTAAGCACTTAATCACTGAAGGTGATGAAGGTGCTTTTACAAGCTCAGGTTATATAGTTACATCACATACATACATTGTATAATTGATACATTACATGGTTAATCTTGGGTACAGTAGGTTGTTAGAGAGTGAGGGGAGGCAGCCGAGAACCTGCAAATACCCCCCTTCCCTTTTCCTGCCCAAACTCCTTACTCCTGCCCACCCTCCTTATTCCTGCCCACCCTCCTAACTCCTGCCCGCCCTCCTTACTCCTGCCCGCCCTCCTTACTCCTGCCCGCCCTCCTTACTCCTGCCCGCCCTCCTTACTCCTGCCCACCCTCCTTACTCCTGCCCACCCTCCTTACTCCTGCCCGCCCTCCTTACTCCTGCCCGCCCTCCTTACTCCTGCCCGCCCTCCTTACTCCTGCCCGCCCTCCTTACTCCTGCCCGCCCTCCTTACTCCTGCCCGCCCTCCTTACTCCTGCCCGCCCTCCTTACTCCTGCCCACCCTCCTTATTCCTGCCCACCCTCCTTATTCCTCCCCATCCTTCTTACTCCTGCCCACCCTCCTTACTCCGGCCCACCCTCCTTACTCCGGCCCACCCTCCTTACTCCTGCCCACCCTCCTTACTCCGGCCCACCCTCCTTACTCCGGCCCACCCTCCTTACTCCTGCCCACCCTCCTTACTCCGGCCCACCCTCCTTACTCCTGCCCACCCTCCTTACTCCTGCCCACCCTCCTTACTCCGGCCCACCCTCCTTACTCCGGCCCACCCTCCTTACTCCTGCCCACCCTCCTTACTCCTGCCCACCCTCCTTACTCCGGCCCACCCTCCTTACTCCGGCCCACCCTCCTTACTCCGGCCCACCCTCCTTACTCCTGCCCACCCTCCTTACTCCTGCCCACCCTCCTTACTCCTGCCCACCCTCCTTACTCCTGCCCACCCTCCTTACTCCGGCCCACCCTCCTTACTCCGGCCCACCCTCCTTACTCCGGCCCACCCTCCTTACTCCGGCCCACCCTCCTTACTCCTGCCCGCCCTCCTTACTCCTGCCCACCCTCCTTACTCCTGCCCACCCTCCTTACTCCTGCCCACCCTCCTTACTCCGGCCCACCCTCCTTATTCCTGCCCACCCTCCTTACTCCGGCCCACCCTCCTTACTCCTGCCCACCCTCCTTACTCCTGCCTACCCTCCTTACTCCTGCCCACCCTCCTTACTCCTGCCCACCCTCCTTACTTTTGCTCAAAGCACAACACCTAAAAAAAATTATTTAATTTTTCTAAACATGTACTATGTTTTGGTGGGAAAAATTTAGTCATAGAAACCTTAAATTTGTTTTATTTTGCCTTAATAGGTAATACTGCTTCCATCTCTGGTCAGCTACCCAGGACGATAGCAAACACAACTTCTGCCCATTAATGATGGTAAGGACAATTTTATTCTTACTATACTACCAGTGTGTGTGTTTATCATGTTGATGTCAATAACCAGTGATTGTCAGTGTATTAATCAAGATATTTTCATTAACTAGTGTATTAATGTTGGTGTTGTCATTTACCAGTGATGGAGAGTGTATTAATTATATTGGCATGACCCAGTGATGGTGAGTGTATTAATTATATTGTCATTACCCAGTGATGGTGAGTGTATTAATCATATTGTCATTACCCAGTGATGGTGAGTGTATTAATTATATTGTCATTACCCAGTGATGGTGAGTGTATTAATCATATTGTCATTACCCAGTGATGGAGAGTGTATTAATCATATTGTCATTACCCAGTGATGGTGAGTGTATTAATCATATTGTCATTACCCAGTGATGTTGAGTGTATTAACCCTTGTGTTGCTAAGGGCTATTTGTCCCTTGTCACCCACAGGCGTGTAACAAAAAAGAAAAAAAAAAAATTCTTCCTAAGCTGTTAATTTGTGTTCCCTGACCACAAGAGAAAAAAAAAAATAATCGTACTTACAAATGACATAAATGAGCCGACAATATGAGCGATGACGTCACACCCTGTATGCTTGCTCATGCAAGGTGCGTCCCAGAGGCATTGTGCGCAGTCCTCAAGCAGTCAGAATTGCCACAAATTTATTTTCGCTGCATTATTTACAGTGTCTAGGCGTATTTTATCACAAAAATTATTCACTAATTGTGTTGTATATAATGTTACTTCATGTTCAGTGGTAATAAATGTTGCATACATTGAGTATACACATGCGCACAAAAATGTTTTCCCATTATGTCAATATAATATGTATTCACATTGTTTATTATTATATTTACGCACATGCACGCACTATGGGACTCCACACGCTTCACACCATGTTTGCACAAGTTTACGTTTCTGATCTCTTTTATTGTTCTACAAACTAAGCAATCATGATGGACTATTGCACGCTTTCCAGCTGCTGGCAAATGTTTTAGTCTGTGTGCTTGAAAGCCCTCCGTGTGAGCGAGCCTGGGTGTAGCAGCATGGTGCAACACTGGGTTCATGATGGGTCTTTGTATGTCAGGAACATCTTTGCCAAACTTTGCTAATAACTGTGTCCAAGTGTAAAAGCAAACGAACGGAAACTTGGTTTACGTCCAGTTTTCACCAGATACATATTATAGCTGTTCAACATGCTTATGTCAACAAGACGGAAAAACTATTTTTTCATCCACTTCAATGTTTTCCGCACTCACTCGACAGTGCCCACCATCATGTCAGATTTATCAACCAAACGCATGTTGATATTATAGTCAAGAACACAATCTGGCTTATATACTGGTTCTTGAGTTACTCGGTTCACCTTGCCACTGTTCATCATTGTACCATCATGAACGGTTGTCAGCAAGTTCACTTTTCTCGTGTCTTTCCACCTAACTGAGCATATTTGATCACTTTTTCTTAGCTGGCAGTCACAAACTTCAAGTTTATTGTCAAACAATGGCATTTCCCTTCTTCTTGGCTTTACTGTACCAAACAATCCAGTTCTATTTTAAATCAAGAACCTAGCTTGCAAGGGACTTGTATAGCAGTTACCCGTGTATAAAATGTGGCCCTTGTTCATCCATGGTGTCATCAGTGACTTTACCACACTACCTGAGAAACCATGTTGGTCGTTACCGGGAATGTCTACATCGCTAGCAGAATACAGAATCGTGTGTAACACGTATCCTGTTTCACAGTCACAAAGAACAAAGAATTTCAATCCAAATCTGAGGCATTTGGTGGGAATATATTGCTTGAATGCAACAAGTCCTCTGAAAAGCACAAGGGAATCGTCAATCACCAGCTTCTGTGCTGGTACGTAGAAGTCTCTGAACTTTCCAATCACTTCATTCATATAGTGCCTGACTCTCCAAAGTCTATCGTCCTCTGTCTGGTCCGCATTACTTGCAAAATGAAGACACCTGAGGAGTATCTGAAACCTGTCTTGGGACATATATTTCCCGAAGAAAGGTGTTGGAATAGTCTGGTCTTTGCTCCAATAATCTGTGATAGCGTGTTTGACACAATGTTTCATCAACATACATATTGCCAAAAATACATACATTTCACCTGTGGTAGTGTTTTTCCAACGCTGCAATCATGAATATTCTGGTATCTCTTTTCCAGTGAGATGAGTCACATGAAGGTTCATTTGGTGTACAATATATTCCATGAGCGGCTCATCATAAAATATTGTAAAGTAATCCATTTCACACATGTCCTCACCATTATCAGGGAAGAGGTCTGTAATCCCAACTTCTTTATTGTCAAAGGTAGGAATTAGAGGAATAAAATCATCACCATTACTCCACACAAGTACACCTGGTGTCCTGCGAGACAACACAGCAGCATGACAGTGAGGAAGCATTGCACATCGTGGTCCAGGAGCTAAAGTCCGTCTACGCAAAGTACGAGTGCTATGTAAACGTGAGGTAAAATCACGTGAACTTGAGGGTCTTGGTTCCTCATGTGGTGCCATGCGGCGGCGCTTGGCTGGGCGAGACGCTGCTGATGCGACAAATTCTCGCCCAGTATCACCACTGGTACTAGCAACAGGCACGGTACTCACCTAGTTGTGCTTGCGGGGGTTGAGCTCTGGCTCTTTGGTCCCGCCTCTCAACCGTCAATCAACAGGTGTACAGGTTCCTGAGCCTATTGGGCTCTATCATATCTACACTTGAAACTGTGTATGGAGTCAGCCTCCACCACATTACTTCCTAATGCATTCCATTTGTCAACCACTCTGACACTAAAAAAGTTCTTTCTAATAACACTATGCTCTGAATCCACTTCACTAAAACCAGAAAATGAGTCACCTTCCTCTGACTCGTTGTCCAAAATATCCTCGTACTCTAAATAAGTACAAGAACTGTGTGGTCGTGGGTGAATTGGAGTAGACACTGGGCAAGAAGGCACGGGTGAGCATGTAGTCCTCGCTATGGGAGGAGACTGTACTGTATCTCATACTCACTGTCTGTGCTGCTATCATCGGACAATTGTCTGTAGTCCTTATCAATGTCAGGGTCATCAAAAATCCCTTTCCTCACCATCAGAAAATAATTCACTAGTTATTTGCTCCTGAGTAAGTGATTGCATGGTGCGTGCTCAGGAGGCGTTTGGCCATGCGTTCGCCATGGTGACCGCTGGGTAATTGGGGCTTCCCACGCATTGGTAGCATGTGCTGGATATTTTTTACAAAATTGCAGCTGGTTTACTATAGCCCTTGGGCAGCGTATGGGGGCCCCCCCCCCTACCTCACTGGCCATTCAAATCTTGTGTGGTATTCCATCACGTCATATGACATGATGCACAATTTATAGCAAGATACTCAACACATCATATGACGTGTTGTGCAGTTTAAGGGTTAATCATGGTGTTATTACCCAGTTATGTTGAGTGTATTAACCCTCTGAAATGCAAATAGCGTATAATTTTGCTCAATCAGGGGTGCGCATAACACCTTAACCACTGCACTGTGCCAAACGACAAATGCCATACGCCAATTACTGCGCCAACTGACAAAAGTATGTTTTATTTCTTTGTACACAGTCGAAGTGCGCTCGCGGTAGGTTGGGTACAAAATGGACTCTTAGGACCTCCAGTGAGAGGCAGCCATCTTGGAAAAAATTCCCAGAATGTCCTAGGGCTGCTGGCTGGGTTAGTAATGAGTGAGCAACAATGAGTGGCACACGCACCTCTGGCTCCCAAACACCTGTCCAACGCGGTGTTGACTTGGGTACAAGATGGATTCCTGAGGTGTTTGCCAGATTGAAAAAAATTCCCTGCATTCCCCACGGTCATGGGTAGGCTCATATTCAAGGTAGCAACCATGTCGTATTCATCTATATCGAGCTCCCAGCCCTAGTCGGCAATATTTTTAAGAAAACATCATCTGATGTTGGAATACAAGGCATATTGCTTGAAGATGAGCATGCCAATGATTTTGATAACCCAAATCTGGAAAAAGACCTAACACAGGTATCTGCTACTAGTGATATGGATAGTGAAGTGAACGATGTGGAGAGTGTGTACAATACACAGCTCTCACAGCCCTGTCATGCCGGACTAGGTCATCACCATCAATGGAACAACACAAATGAATTTTTGTATGTTCCACTGAACATTTAGTGCCAAATGCAATTCACTTGGACCATCCGGGAATTCGTTAGAGCGGGGTCTGTTAGAGTGATGATGCACTGTATTTGAAAAGAAAAAATGCAAGAATAGAGAAGTGATTGCAAATATTATTCAGCAGATATGTAAGCAATAAAATTTAGCAGATACTGTATAGAAGTAATAAAATTAAAGTAATTATTATTTTTTAAAAGTAAAAATAATAAAGAACAGAAGAGTGGGAAATTAAATAATTAATCAATTAAGATTTCTAGAGTAAACGAACTGAGATTCAAATAATTAATCAAATGGAATACAAATAATTAGCTAAGTTAAGAATTACATTAATATTGTAATAGTGATACCTCGGTTTAAGAGTTTAATCCGTTCCTGGAGACAGCTCGTAACCCGAAAACTCGTAACCCAAAGCTTATTTTCCCATAAGAAATAATGGGAAATGAATTCATCCGTTCTAGACTACCCAAAAACCTCACTTCAAACTAAATTTTATACTTAATTCAACTAAATCTACACTACAAAACTATGTTCAAGTTATTACTTACCATTGGTGATGAATGCTGTAGGCGTATGGACGATGGTGAGGAGAGGAGATGAGTTGTTATAATGGAAGGGGACTCCCCTTCCAAACAGTATCAGGTAGTGAGGACCTCTCAGGGGTGCATTCTCTGGCACGTTTTGCCTGCATACCACTAGGTCCTGGTTGTGGGTCACTGTTCGATGTTCTCACAACATATCTGTCCATGGAAGCTTGTTTTTCCCATCTGTGCAAGATGTCTCTGTAGTGAGGCATCACATTGTCATTGAAAAGATTAAGGCAACGGCCTACTACAGCTTTCTCTGGGTGAGTCTTTTCAATAAAAGTTTGAATCTCTTCCCACATCTGACACACCTTAATTTCTGCAGAAGGGACATTCGCTACTGCCTCATCCTCCTCCACTGGAGAATCATCATCTTGGTCGTCTTGCTGTTCCTTTTGAAGGGCTTGGAGTTCTTCGGTGGTCAGTTCTTCATTGTGTTCTTCCACCAACTCCTCCACATAATCATCCAATTCCAAGCCCATTTGCCGGCCCAGAGTAACAATTTCCTCAACAATAAGCACATCATTTACAGGCTCAAACCCCTCAAAGTCTTGTTCTGTCACACATTCAGGTCACAATTTTTTCCAGCCAGAGATCAGGGTTCTTTGAGTCACTTCGTGCCAGGCTTTGTCAACGGGTTTTAAAGCACTGCAAATGTTAAAATGGTGTTTCCAGAACTCTTTGAGGGTGAAGTTTGTGGCTTCAGTCACTTAAAAACATTTCTGGAAAAGTGCTTTTTCATAAAGTTTCTTAAAATTCGCTATGGTTTTCTGGTTCATAGGCTGAATTAGAGGAGTGATGTTAGGCGGAAGGAACTTTACTGTGAGAAATTTATTGTATCTGGGCAACAAATCATCTTCCAAGCCTGGAGGATGAGCAGGAGCATTGTCGGGGAGAAGCAAGGCCTTGAGTGGCAAATGTTTCTCCTGCAGATATTTTTCTATGGCAGGGCACACCACTTCATTCACCCACTCCATAAAAAAATCCTAGTCACCCATGCTTTATTATTAGCCTTCCACATCACACACATTTGGGTGTTCTGCACTTTATACTGTTTGAAAACCCTTGGATTTTCAGAATGATACACTAGCAAGGGTTTAATTTTCAAATCGCCACTTGCACTAGCAAGTGCACTAGTTAGCACTAGCAAGAATGATACACTAGCAAGGGTTTAATTTTCAAATGCGCCACTTGCACAAATCGCCACTTGCATATTTTTTACGTGGATTTGTTGTACTGCCTACAAAGTTCAACAACACGTGCACCATTTTCATGCTTCCGAATGATCTCTTGCTTTTCTTCTATTGTCATCCTCACATGCGATTTCTTGCCTTGAACCTTACCACTGGCTTTCTTATGCATTTGAACACAGCATAAGTGTAAACCTATCTTTCATAGGCTTGTGTCCAGGCAATGCTTTTTCCTCCTTGATAATGTATGTCCTCTTAGGCAATCTTTTAAAGAACAGTCCTGTTTCATCACAATTAAACACCTGTTGCAGTAGGTAACCCTCAGCCTCTGCAAACTCCTTAAATTCTTCAATAAATTTCTCGGCAGCTGGTTTGTCTGAGCTGGCAGCCTCCCCATGCCTCACAACACTATGAATACCGCTTCTTTTTCTAAATTTCTCAAACCATCCCCTGCTTGCCTTAAAGTCTCTTTCTGCACAAGTTCTTTGTGCAATACTCTGGCTTTCTCACAAATGATGGCCTCCAAAACACTATCACCTGCTAACTCCTTGTTGTGTATCCAAATTAATAACAACTTTTCCACTTCCTCAAGTATTTGTGGTCTTTGTTTCGTGATTGTTTATACTCCTTTTGCCACTTTGGCACTCATAATGTCCTTTTTCTTGGAAAGTATAGTGCATATCGTTGACGTGGATTTGTTGTACTGCCTACAAAGTTCAACAACACGTGCACCATTTTCATGCTTCCGAATGATCTCTTGCTTTTCTTCTATTGTCATCCTCACATGCGATTTCTTGCCTTGAACCTTACCACTGGCTTTCTTGGGACCCATTGCGATGTATATTATAAAAAAATTTATGCTCAAATAGGAAAAACTCCGAAAAAAAACGTTAAATCCTTGTGAAGAATTCAGGCTGGATAGTCACTGGGCGCGAGGCACTGGCAAACTGAGCGGCAATCGCCGAGCTACCACGCGCTAGGTCGGCCCGTACACGTATCAACAAACTCGTATCCTGAGACAACCTTGTAACCCGATGCAAATTTTCCGAGAAAATCCTGCTCATAACCCGAAAAACTCGTAACCAGGGACGCTCGTAAGCCGAGGTACCAACGTACGTGAATATTATATGGTAATAATACAAGATGGGCAAGGTTATCAATATCAACAGGCAATACACAGGCAAAAAAAAAAAAAAAGAGAAAGTGAGAATTAGACAATTAGATTAAGATTATGAATAAATAAATGGATTCAGATTCAAAATAATTAATAAAAAAGGAAAAATAATTAATCAAATTAAAAATTCAGTAATCTCTTAAGATTGTAATACAGCAATATCATATGGTAATAAGACAAGTTGGATAAGGGTATGCAATAGAAACAAACACATATGGGCTGGAAACACTGATGTACTTAAAGCTTAAGAATCCATTAACAATACTGGAATATTAGACAACAAACAAGACTAGTAGCTAATATTAACCCTCAAACCGCTAGGGGCCCAAATGGAATTCACACCCACAGGCGCAACAACAAAAAAAAAATCCAAAAAATTCTTTCGTCTCATAGAAGTGTTCATTTTTGTTCCCTGATCACGGAAAAAATAACAAAAAAATCGTAGGTGGCATATTTTAGCCGCAATAGGGTAGGGAAGTGTGGCAAAAAAGGGGCGTTGGCAAAGCCTTCGCCAGACGAGGTCTACTCCGCCTGAGCTGTCAGACGGCAGTTGCCACAAATATATTATTACCTAATTATTTCAATGTCTCCAATTTATTTTTTCTTAGTTTTTTTGCAGTAATATTATTCCATACAGTGAATTGTGGTATATTTATATTATAAAATGTGTGAACCATCGCTGTACTCAAAATTATGGTGTGCATATTAGTGATTCAATTATTATGTTCATAAAACAATAAACAAATAGTTTTGCTGTTGTTACACTATATACACAGGTTATATATAAGTATCTGCATGTTTTGTACATCATAACGAACTACTAAGTTGGTCTTGTGAGTCAAAAAGCAGCGAGGAGTGACCGCCAAACACCAGCGAGCCACTCACTGCCACTCCCTCCCTCAACACCACCTCACTCACCCTCATTCACCTCCTACAATACTCTTTCTGTATTTATTCACTATACACAGACGTTATGTATACGTATTTACATGTTTTGTTCACCATAACTGTACATCTAAGCTTATATAGTGAGTAAAGGCCATAAGACGTAGCTACTCACACAGTCAGCTGATCGGCGGCCGCCCTCAAGGCCAGACGCACTAATATTTGTCCTCCAGCAATATTGTTTGCGGTGTTATTACGCTATATACACACATTATATATAAGTATCTACCTGTTTTATTCACCATACCTGAACAAATAAGCTGGTATGGTGCCCAAAGACCATAGTGGCCATCAGTAAAACACCATGCCAAGTCGTGCAGACGACGCTCCTCCCTCACCAAAATGGCGGCTCCCAACCTACTCCTCTCGCTGTTACCTCACACTATACACACGTTATATATAAGTATCTACATTTGTGTTCACCATATCGAACCACTAAGCTGGTATGGTGAGTGCAGTCAATAAATGGTGGCCACACACAGTCAGAAAATGACGCCACAACCCTCCCTCCCACAGCCTTACTCCTCCCTCCATGGAGCACAGCGCTAAATATCACCACAATCCTGCTATTATCAGAATCCTGGTCAGTTTGATCACAGTCAGGGGGCTTCAGTAATACTATCACTGCTAAATATTAGCAGTATCATTTATATAATGGTATTTGTAGGCGATGCTGTGGTCACAAGCTGAACAGTGGTGCTGTGAGCTCGTACTGCGTGCGCCAGCCTTGGTGGCTTGCTCAATACTGACGCTGTAACCCCCAAGAATGTTGGCCTGGATTTTTTTTCTAGGTGGCATCTGGCAACTATCGGTCGTGGCTGTACTATAGCTGCCCCTATCCCAGGTGGGGCGTTTAAATTATAGCGCTAGACACGAAATCATATATAAATGATGTGCGCGGTTTCGGTTTTGTCACTGATATCATTTATATATGATATGCGCGGTTTGAGGGTTAATGGGCAGATATATAAGTGAGAAATTAAATTATTAATTTTTAATTCACAAAGTAATGAATTAAACATTCAGATAATTTGACAAATTAAGAGTTCATGGTTTATAACATTTTGGGAAATTGAAGTGTTAGTATCAGCAGATAAATGGGTAAGTTGCAAATATTGTAAACTAAGAATCTCATAACTAGACAAATTAAGCATTCAAAAAATTATTACATTTTATAAAACTGAAGTCATTGTAGTAATAGTTATAAGAGGGTAAATTACATGTATTTGAAGCCAATTATATAAAAAAGAAGCATATATTAATTTATATAAAAATATAAAAAAACTAAATTTAAATATGGATAGGCTAGGTAAGGCTTGGTCACTCATGTGTTAGTTTCAGCAATGATATTGGAAGTTCGCTGACTTCCAGTTATGTCACAATCAACAAAGAAAGCCTATAATTGTTGGACATTTTTTATTTCACGTCTTTTGCCTGTTCTTTCTTACCAATGATTGTTCCATTCCTGGTGTAGCACTGCTTGATAAGATTTAGGTTTTGTTTGTGAATATGATGCAGTCTGTAGAGGAGGATCAACGCTGCTTGGTAAGGCACTCATTAATATAAAGGTTAGTTTTATATTTATAGCTGATTGAATGAGATCTTACTTATCATTGGGATAAGCTAGTTTAGTGAGCATCTGTCTGGTGCTTTGGTGATTGTTTTTATCTATTCTGATAGATTTAATAGTATCATTAAAGTTTATCTCTGATCTAATCAGTTGATGAGCTACACCAGAGTAGTTCTCACATTCTTGTTCTTCAGGCAGTTCAGTAGAGCTGATGATGAGCAAATCATGGAGTTTTTGTTGATCCCTGTTGTTTGGAGAACCTGAAACACTTATAAATCCATTACAGTAGAACCACGAGTGACGACCGCCTCAAATGGCGAGCAATTTAGTTAACGAACACCCCGATTGCCGACAATTCGTCTTGTTAGGTGAGCGCTCGTTTGAATAATGTCAACACCACATGGTGGGGTCGTGTTGCTTCTCGCAGATTCTCGGACGCCTCCGACGATGCAAATAAATTATTTTTCTTTGTTTAACATTATACATTAATAGCTGTTTCAAGTGTTTAGTGTCTTAATTTAAACACCCCGCATAGGATAGGGGGCAGCTATAGTGCAGCCACGACCATGCAGCTTGTCTTTACCAATTATGGCGTCCGGCTTTGTTCCGCTTGGGTACGCTGTCCTCTTGCGGGGTTTTCTTTTTCTTTTTGTTTATCTACCTGGTGGGGGGGGGGGGTCTGCCTTCGTTCTTGCCCCTTGTGTCCCGTGTGTTCTAAATATTTTCTGGTGGAACCCCCTGCTAGGTCCCTGTGAGTGCACACGTTCTGGGGGTTCAGCTCTTAGAAAGTTGTTTGGTAGATTTGGGTGCCGGTTAGCAGTACCCTGCCTGGGATTACCTGAGCACGAGTCCTCTTATAGTAAATGCTTGGGACCCTGGGAAACCCCTGGGGGCGCGTGGGTCCGATGGATGTGACCCCAGAGTCTCCCCTCGCTTCCAGCTAGTTTGAGGATTGCTCTCACCCTTTGTCTCTGGGTGACTCTCTGTTTTGCCTCCGTCTGCTGCCTGTGGGGTCGGTGACACCTTCGACCCGGAGTCCTGCGAGTTTGGTTGCTCGTTGTGGCTCGGTTACCCGGTTGCGCTGACTAAGCGGGTGTGGGCAGCAGGGGCGTTGCACTTTGAGCCTTGGTGGTGGCAACGTTCTCGTGGTTTACTCCCCGGGAGCCCCGGGGCTGCCCCGTTTTGGTTCGTGTTGGGACTTGGGGGTGTTGGTTGCTTCGGTTCCTTCCACACCCCCTTGTCTTTCCCCTGGATCCCCCTTCCTGCCTGCATCCGGTTCCTTACCGTCTGTAGGTTTGGGGCGGGGTTTTGATGGTGTTGAGACTCGGGCAGTCTCGGGGAATTCCCCTTCTGGGGTAGTGATGGGGGCCATTTGAGCCTGTTCCTCCAGCCGTGTTGTAAGAGTCTGTCAGTGGGCTCCCTTCCTTAGTGTTTTCACGGCTGCCCCGGTTTTCTAGTACGGCCGGGGCTTTGGGGGAACGGCTCGGCCCTGGGGCCTGTCGTGTAGGTTCCCGGGGCTGGGGAGGGGCTGACTTGGGGGGCCTTGGCCTCGTTGAACCCCGTGGGGTTTTTTATCCCCCTCTAGGCGGGGCTTGTGGTTACGCGGAGTGGGGTCTTTCCTCCCCACTCGCTGTACATACGTGCTGTTGGGCGTCGGCCCTTCCCCGGGGTCGGTTCCTTGGCCTTTGAGTCGGTTGGTTCCGTCCTGTGGGTGGATGTTTCCTCCTATCCTTTTTGGGACGGTATTTTCGTCATGTTTCCCCGTTCTTGGGGTTCTACGTGACTTCTGGTCTCGGGTGCGCCTGCGCCTTTGTGTGCCTTCGGGACTAGTGTTGGCTTCTGTGTTCTCAAGGGTCCGGGAAGGTTTTCGCTACTTCCCTCATTATTGGAACGTCTGGTGGCTCCTTATCCTTGTCGCCGTTTTGGGTTACTTGTGGCCCGGTTGGGCTACTTGTGGGCCGTTTGGGCTACTTGTAGCCCTGTTGGGCTACTTCTAGTCTTGTTGGGCTGCTTGTGGCCCGGTTGGGTTCCTTTTTGGGCTCTGTCTTCGCTTCGTTGGCGGGTTTTATTGTTCCTGCTTCCTCTTTTGGCTACTTTTCTAGTGCAGTAGTCCTGGTTGACGCCTTCTCGCAGAGAGGGTTGTGCGGTTCGGCCAGCGTGTCATGTGCATCCGCCGTGGTTTGTTTTGGTCTGGGCGGTGTGTTTCAGTGCTGGTGTTTTGGGCCGTTTTTGTTCAAGTGCTTCGCCTCTCGCTCTTCTCCATGGCTGCGGTATGTGCCCCTTCGCTCCAGGGGTGTCCTGGTTCCCAGTTGTGGGGAGGACGCCATGGTTTTCCCTGTCATGAGTGTGGGCCGCCTCCTTCGCCTCTACCCTGCTCTCCTGCGGGTCCAGCCGGGTCTGGCTCTGGCGTCTTCACCTGGCAGTGCTCCCAGGTTCTTCTGGGCGCGGTTGAGTCGTGTCACGTTCGTGCCACCGTTCGTAAGGTGAGTTTCTGCGGTCTGGCGTCTTTTGGCCGGCCTCTGAATGCGATGTTGTTTATATACCTGTCTTTATTTAGGAATATTTTTGTATGACTGAGACCGTTCTGAGACAGTTTGCACACCAGTGACTGTTCCTTTTTCAACCCTTCCTGTCCCCCTCAGGTGCATGTCCAACCCATGCTAGAGTCGTTCGGGGGACCCACCTTTTTTCATGTTGTGAGGTGTGGGGGTTGTGGGGTTTGTTTTGTACTCTCCTGGTAAGGCTCCTGGCTGTGCTTGCAGGGTTGAGCTCTGGCTCTTGGGTCCCGCCTATCTGGTAGAACTTGCGGGATGGTACCAGTGGAGTGCAGTGGTGCTATAGGCACAATTGGGAACACTGTATAACCACCAGAGGTCTGCGGTTGTTACACGACCTACTTGCAAGCATAAGCCTTATTGCTGGTACGTCCGTGGACTTCCGGGGCACACTAGCCTGTTTTCGAATAGAAGTTCCGGCCCATCCTGGTTGTGGGGGTATGTGGGCCTGCGGGCCGCTCCTAGCAGCTGCCTGGTGGGCCACCCTCTAGCCGGTCTAGCCTGGCCTCGGGCCGGGCTTGGGATGTAAATGAGCTCGCAGTGCCCCATCCAGCGAGTATCGAACGGGGTTTCTCCGCTGTCGGTCGCCTGGTGTGCAGGTTTCTGGGCCTGCTGGGTTTTGTCGTGTCTCCGTTGGCCCTGTCTGGGGTCTGCCTGCTCCGTTCTCTGCCTTTGCAGAAGCGTGTTGCTATTTACATGTTGCATGTTGCAGTGGTGCCTGTTGCTGCTACTGCACGTGTGCATTGGTACCGTGTTTCGTGGTGGCGTGTCCTTGTTCCTGTGTCCGGTTATGGTGTGGCACTTTGCTGTTGTTTTGTGCCGGGGGTTTGCGTATGGGGGTTTGTTTGTTGTTTTTTGTGGTCTTCGGGTACCTGGTTTGGCCCTCTCATGAGCGTGGGGGTTTTCTGTCCCTGCCTGAGTGTCCACCCCTGGTTGTTTTCCTGGGGTTTTGGTGCTTCTGCTCTTTCATCCTGCCTCCTCTGCAGCAGGGGTGTTCTGCGTGTTTTCCTTGGCTTCCTGGGCGTTTTTCAGCCTGTGTCCTGTGGTGTGCTTCTTTGTCTCGGTCTATTGCAGTTGCTCGTACCCCTTGGTTCGGGTACTGTTCTGACAGCAATCCTTCCTCCTTCTTTGGTTATAAGCTTGCCCTGCCGGTTGTTTTTTTTGGGTCTTGCGATGTCTCGCGTCGGTCCCGTCGTTTCTAAACTCCTGGCGGGCTTGCTTGCTTTGGGGAGTTTTTCGGTTCTGCAGACGTTCCATCTCCTTGTGCCGCCTGGGTTTTGGTGGTCACGCCCGAGATCTTCCCGTGGCTCCGCCTTTTCCTGGGCTCGAAGGGGCCTTGTCGGGGCTGCTTATGTTCTGCCTTGTGGTCTCGCCTCCGGTAGGTGGTCGGGTGGCTTCGTGGTAGGTGTCCCACCTGCGTGCTTCTCTTGGCGGTCCTTTCTTTTTCCTGTCCCTTCTTAGGTGGTTACTCTTGTTAGCGTCGGCTTGGTTTTCTGGTGGGTGTTGGGGGCCATTGTCTTGCCACATACTGTCGCCTCTTTTCATGCGGCACTGGTGGAGCCGCTTCGGCTTGCTTTCGGTCTTGGTGTTGCTTCTGCATCGTCAGTAAGCTGTCTCATGCATCGTTTCACCTCCGGTATGTTCGTGCGCCGCTTGCACCATCCTGGTCTCTGGTCAGCGTGCTCTGTCTTCTCCTCGGTTGGTAGTGCCCCTTCGGTTCCAGTGTGTTTTTTCGTCGGCTCTTTTTCCTTTTGGCATTTGCCTCTGGGGGTCGGGTCTCTGAGTTGTCTTGCTCCTTCGGTTTTAGCATTCTGGAGGGGTTCATGGTTGTTGGTGTTTCGTTGGTCGGGCCTGGGGAGTGTCGTGTTTTGTGTTCAGTGGCGGCCCTCCGCTGTTGTTTGTGTGCCACGGCGTCTGTGTCCGGAGCCCGTTTTGCATTGATCCGGTTCTGTTCTTCCTGGTTTGCGGGTGATGGTGTCTCGGGTTGTCAGCCATGTTCTTGTGGATAAGCTGCCTGTGTTCTTCCCTCATGCCCGTAGCGTTCGTGGCTTCGCTTCTCTCGCTACTGTCTGGGCGACGTGTCCTTGCGGTCTTTCGGGCATGAATTTTTGGTGTTCGTACGGGGGCCTTGCTGCTCGTTGTTCTCGTGTTGTTTCCGGGACTTTTCGGGGCTGAGTCGCCTTGGGTTGGAGTTTGCTGCCGGATGTGTCGCTTCTGTGCTGGGTGCGTGGTGTTCGCCTCCCGGTTCTGTCCCTTTGAGCTTCCTCTGTGGGTAGTTAGCTCCGGGGAGCCGACGGGGCTCCCCCAGAAAACCAGCGTTGAATGTAATGAAACCCCATTTTCTGGGTAAGACCCGGAGGCTCCCCGGCAACCCTCCCTCCCTATGGTCGGCGGTTTTTCGCGTGTTTTGACATCCAACCTCAGAACTGATGGGTGGATAGCCGGCATGGGAGGTCTGGGGCTCCCCCTACCCCCTCCTGGGGAGGGGGGAGCTGCGCAGACAGCGGCGCAGTGACGTATGACGTCATACTAGTTTGCTTGTTTTCTGTTGAGGAGTTCTATCCACTAGTTCGGCTTTAGGTAGCAATTTTCATCAGAATAGGGGTTTGTTTTGGAATGCTTACCTTTCTGGATGCTTGACCCGGTCGATGGCAGACATAGAATGCTTCCAACCACACGGGGGTTTCTATAGGCCATTGCTCCCCTTGCCTCTCTGAAGGGGCCAGGTTCTGGCCGTGGTCCCTGGTAGGCCCTAGAACTCCATACACATGACTGATGCCAAAGTCTGACATTAGCATATCAGCCGGTAAAGCTCCGGGGAGCCTCCAGGTCTCACCCAGAAAATGGCGTTTCATTACATTCAACGCTGTTTTTTTTATATTTGTTCTGTTTTCAAAATTCTTAATTTTTTTCATTTTTTTTTTAAGAAACATGGAGCAGTCTACCTGACAAACACCGAACAAACCTTTTGCTATACAAAAAAAAGAAAAAAAAAGAATAAATTTTAAGAAAGAAAAATGTCATAAAGGTTTGTTTCAGTGTATGTAAGGTAGGGTACTCCATTATTTATAACATCGAATATCATACTGATGTTTTTCGGTGGTATAATGGAATATTTTTATTTACCTTATTTTCAATGGGGAACTTCGTTTTGAATGACGTCAGTTTCACATGACGACCACGGTGCCAGAATGGATTAAATTCGTTATTCGAGGTTCCACTGTACTACCTACCTAACTACACATACTGTATTGCATATTAATGGGTTATAAGGCAGTCCAAACATGGTATAAGTATGGAATACTATAACTCTCATACTGGGTGGGGTGGATATTATGAGGGACTGGTGGCTCTTAACTGTTGTTGCTAACGTGTGTTGGTGAGTGTATTAATATACCTGAGTCTTGTCTCTCCTTAATCGTAACCTTTGTGTACCTGAGTTTTGTCTCCCCTTATTCATAACCTTTGTGTACCTGAGTCTTGTCTCCCTTTACTCATAACCTTTGTGTACCTGAGTCTTGTCACCCCTTACTTGTAACCTTTGTGTACCTGAGTCTTGTCACCCCTTACTTGTAACCTTTGTGTACCTGAGTCTTGTCTCCCCTTACTTGTAACCTTTGGGTACCTGAGTCTTGTCTGCTCTTTCTCATAACCTTTGTGTACCTGAGTCGTCTCCCTTTACTCGTAACATATGTGTTCCTGAGTCTTGTCTCTCTTTATTCTTAACCTTTGTATTCCTGTGTCTTGTCACTCCAGTAATGTGAGAGCATGTTAAACTGAGCATTAGTAAATGTGTATGATTGTGTGTGTTAAGTTTTCCCACAAGTTTTCGTGAGAGTACCGTCCCAGCACTCTACGAGGACAGAGAGGGAGGAGCGAGACTTCACACGCTGCGGATGTGTGGTGTGTGCTGGTGAGGAGTCCACCTCACTGTGTGGGGTTATTTACCTCCATTATATCTCTGTGACTGGAATACTGTCATTAATGGTGAGCGAGATGTTATTCCTTGGTAGTGTATTGTCCCATTTCCTGTGTTTTAATAAATGTAATGCAAGTACTGTACTTTGATTGTCGAGTTCTGCCAATTAAAAAAATATGGTACTGGTCCCACGTTGTTACTCTTGTGTTTGAAGGTTTGAAGTGTTTATAAATGCACAATGGTTCTACATCCCTGTTTTAAAGTAACATATCTACACTATAAGTAAGGAAGTAAAGGATTGGTTTTGTGAGTTCGTACTCTAGGGTACGGCTTACAAGTTCATGCCCTTATACTCTTTATTTTTAAACTTTGTATACCCGAGTCTTCTCTCCTACTTGTTCTTAACCTTTGTAAAGAATGTAAAGAAAGTTTTTAATCTCTTCATCAGGGACGTTCCTAATTTCCAGGATTGTCTTTGTCATCCTTCTCTGTACATGTTCATCAGGGAGGTTCCTAATTCCCAGGATTGTGTTTGGCATCTCTGTTCATGTTCAAAAGTTTGTTTGCTCAATACTGTACTGAAGTTCTGTCCTCTGCGATGTTTGTCAGCAAATTAACCCATATCTCAGATGTTTCTCAGAATGTTAATCTAGCTCTGGGATGTTTGTCAGTATATTAAGCCAGCTCTGGGATGTTTGTCAGAATATTAACCCAGCTCTGGGATGTTTCTCAGAATATTAACCCAGCTCTGGGATGTTTCTCAGAATATTTACCCAGCTCTGGGATGTTTGTCAGAATATTAACCCAGCTCTGGGATGTTTCTCAGAATATTTACCCAGCTCTGGGATGTTTGTCAGAATATTTACCCAGCTCTGGGATGTTTCTCAGAATATTAACCCAGCTCTGGGATGTTTCTCAGAATATTTACCCACTTCTGGAATGTTACACTCCCCAGCCTAACTGCCGGACCTTAATCTTTCGTTTATTCCATCTATTCGTTTGCTGTCCGGCCCCAAGTGGCACCTCAACTCATGAGAAGCTTATGTAGTTTTACA